>NC_142489.1:3176708-3411815 GCF_049115385.1 Moschus berezovskii
GGAGGAGGAGAAGATGGAGAAGGAGGAGGAGATGGAGAAGGAGGAGGAGAAGGAGGAGGAGAAGATGGAGAAGGAGGAGGAGGAGGAGAAGATGGAGAAGGAGGAGGAGAAGATGGAGAAGGAGGAGGAGGAGGAGAAGGTGGAGAAGGAGGAGGAGGAGGAGAAGATGGAGAAGGAGGAGGAGGAGGAGAAGATGGAGAAGGAGGAGGAGGAGGAGAAGATGGAGATGGAGGAGGAGAAGATGGAGAAGGAGGAGGAGATGGAGAAGGAGGAGGAGGAGGAGGAGAAGATGGAGAAGGAGGAGGAGGAGGAGGAGGAAGGAGAGAGGAGGAATGGAGAAGGAGGAGGAGGAGAATAGGGGATACATGGAGGACTAGTTGCACATGCTGATCGAGCGTGATTTGATGCAGCAGATGGAGGATGAGACCCTTGCGAACGTGATGGTAGACGGCTGATGCGGGCGCAAGGCCTGCTTGCCATTCTGCTCCCCTTGCCGTGTGGCCCCATTCTTGCTCAACCTCCTTCTTCCCCTCTTGGCCTCCCCTCTGTGCCCCCCTCTCTCTCATCCTTCTCCCCCCTTACAAGGACCTGAAGCACATGCAATGAGAACCCACCCCTGTGACAGCACTCTGCATCGATCATCTTTACAAAGACCCCCAACTCCAATCACAGGCCCATTCTTACGTTCCAGGGATGCGGGCTGCTTCATATGAATGTGGGGTCACAGGATCCTCTCCCTGGATCGTTTCCAGGGGACAGACACTTGCGGATCAATGACAAATCTCCCCCCGTACATCGCCGATGGAGGGAGTTCCAAGCATGAACAGCTGTATACGGACCAGGAACTTTGCTGGGACAATCATAGGCGCCAAAGTCGAGATGCCCAGGTTTGAAGATCCCACACCAGACGGTTTGAGGGTCTTGCAGAACGAAACAGATCTCGACAGTTCTGAAAGTGACAAAGGAGACAGCCCTTCTTTGGGCTTTTTGTGTGTTTTTCCTATTCCCATTTTGCTATGAAACAGCTGGCTCACTGGAAAAGATCCTGATGCTGGGAAAGATTGAGGGCAGGAGCAGAAGTAGGTGGCACAGGATGACACGGTTGGACTGCATCACTGACTCGACACACATGACTTTGAGCAAACTCCGGGAGGTGGTGAAGGACACGGAAGCCTGGCGTGCTGCAGTCCATGGGGTCGCAAAGACAGACACGACTCACCAATGGAACGACAACAACGCCAAGTCAGAAGGCTATTTGCATACAACCGAGATCCTTTCTGATTTTTCATACCAGGACAAATACACTCACATTTTACTAATGCCGTATTTAATTTTAATATTTTTTATTATGGTAAAATACAACACACAATTGTATCCTGTAAAATATACCTTCAGTTCAGTTCAGTTCAGTCGCTCAGTCGTGTCCGACTCTCCGCGACCCCATGAACCACAGCACGCCAGGCCTCCCTGTCCATCACCAACTCCCGGAGCTCATTCAAACTCATGTCCACAGAGTCGGTGATGCCATCCAGCCGTCTCATTCTCTGTCGTCCCCGTCTCCTCCCGCCCCCAACCTTTCCCAGCATCAGAGTCCTTTCCAGTGAGTCAACTCGTCGCATGAGGTGGCCAAAGTATTGCAGTTCAGCTTTAGCATCAGTCCCTCCAATGAACATCCAGGATTGATCTCCTTTAGAATGGACTGGTTGGATCTCCTTGCAGTACAAGGAGTCTCAAGAGTCTTCTCCAGCACCACAGCTCAAAAGCATCGATTCTTCGGCAATCACCCTTCTTCACAGTCCAACTCTCACATCCATACATGACCACGGGAAAAACCATAGCCTTGACTAGACGGACCTCGGTTGGCAAACTAATATCTCTGCTTTTTAATATGCTATCTAGGCTGGTCATAACTTTCCTTCCAAGGAGCAAGCGTCTTTTAATTTCATGGCTGCAATCAGCATCTGCAGTGATTTTGGAGCCCCAAAAAATAAAGTCTGACACTGTTTCCACTGTTTTTCCATCTATTTTGCATGAAGTGATGGGACCGGATGCCATGATCTTTGTTTTCTGAATGTTGAGCTTCAAGCCAACCTTTCCACTCTCCTCTTTCACTGTCGTCAAGAGGCTTTGAGTTCCTCTTCACTTTCTGCCATAAGGGTGGTGTCATCTGCATATCTGAGATTATTGATATTTCTCCCGGCAATCTTGATTCCAGCTGGTGCTTCTTCCAGCCCAGCGTTCCTCATGATATACTCTGCATATAAGTTAAATAAGCAAGGTGACAATATACAGCCTTGACGTACTCCTTTTCCTATTTGGAACCAGTCTGTTGTTCCACGTACAGTTCTGACTGTTGCTTCCTGACCTGCAAACAGGTTTCTCAACAGGCAGGTCTGGTGGTCTGGTATTCCCATCTCTTTCAGAACTTTCCACAGTTTATTGTGATCCACACAGTCAAAGGCTTTGGCATAGTCAATGAAGCAGAAATAGATGTTTTTCTGGAACTCTCTTGCTTTCTCCATGATCCAGCGGATGTTGGCAATTTGATCACTGGTGCCTCTGCCTTTTCTAAAACCTGCTTGGACATCTGGGAGTTCACGGTTCACATATTGCTGAAGCCTGGCTTGGAGAATTTTGAGCATGACTTTACTAGCGTCTGAGATGAGTGCAACTGTGCGGTAGTTTGAGCATTCTTTGGCATTGCCTTTCTTTGGGATTGGAATGAAAACTGACCTTACGGTATATAAAATGTATCCTAAAATTTAGCACTGAAGCAGTTTTTACCTGTATAATTCAGGTGCATTAACAGTCACACTGTTGTGTAACCCTCCCCACCATCTGTCTCCAGAAATTTTTCGACTTCCCGAAATGAAACGCTGTCCCCATGAAACACTATTTCTTCATGCCTCTCCCCTCTCCCAGTTGATCACTCTCCTAGTTTTTGTCTCTGTGAACTTAAGACTCCTGGGGACCTCTTGTAAGTGAAGTCTTGTACTGTTTGTCCCTTTGCATATCTGACATTTCGGTCACCGTCATGTCCTCAAGGTCCATCCACGTGGCATGGGTGTGCTCAGTCCCGTCAGTCACGTCCGAGGCTTTGGGACCCCACGGACTGTAGCCCGCCAGGCTCCTCTGTCCAGGCGAAAATACTGGCGTGGGTTGCCATGCCCTCCTCCAGGGCATCTTCCCGAGCCAAGGATCGGACATGCATCTCTAAAGTCTCCTGAATTGGCAGGCGACTTCTTTACCACTGTCACCACCTGGAAAGCGCCTGTACTCCAATAATTAAATTAAAATCACACGAAAAAATAGGAAGCAAAAAACCTAAAACCAACATAGGAATTCCCTGGCAGTCCACTGGTTCAGACTCTGAACTTTCATGGTTGATGGTGTTGATTTGATCCCTGGTTTGGGGGGAATTAAGATCCCGAAAGTTGCACGACGCAGCCAAACACACAAACGGAAAAATGGGCAAAGTACCTGAATTTCTCTTTCTCTGAAGAAGACATACAAACAACTACGAAGCGCACGAAAAATGCCGAGGATGTATCGATTCATTCCGATGTATGGCAGAAACCAACGCAATACTGCAAAGCGATTATCCTCCAATTAAAAATCAATAATTTTCTTAAATAGGTGCTCATCATCGTCAGTTATTACAGAAATGCAAGTCAAAACCACAGTGAGGTACTACTTCACTGCCATTCAGGATGGCAGACGCCAAAAATCAAAATCAAACAAGAAGCGCTGGTGAGAGCCTGGAGCAAGGGGCACCTTTGTGCACTGCTCTTAGGAATGTAACATGGAACATCCCCTGTGAAAAACAGCGGGACTGTCCTCAGAATACTAACACAGAATGACCGTACGATCCAGAAGCTGTCCTTCTGGGTGTGTGACTTCTAAGTGGGGACTTGGACATTTCTTTGTACACCTATGGTCACAGCAGCATTATTCACAAGACCCAAGAGTTAAATGCAACCCAAGTGCCCACTGATGGCTGGCTGGCTGGACGTGTGGATGGATGGATGGATGGATGATGGATGGATGATGGAAGGATGGATAGATGGATGGGTGGATGGATGGATGGAAGGATGATGGATGAATAGATGTATCAGTGGATGGATGGATGGACGGATGGATAGATGATGGCTGAATGGTTGGGAACATGCGTTTATACATGAATGGATGGAGGGATGGATATAACAGTGTGGTCCATGCACACGGTGGAATATCATTCAGCCTGAAAAACGAAGGGAACTCTGACACCTACTACTTCATGGATGCCCGGCGGAGGGCACAGCAACCCACTCCAGTGCTCTTAGCTGGAACTTTTCATAGACAGAGAAGGCTGGTGGGCTACAGCCCGTGGGGTTGCAGAGAGTTGGCCATGACCAAAGTGACTTAGCAGGCATAGCATTGGAGTATATGAGTTTCACAATATTCTCTGGGTTTCCTCTGCACAACAGCATAAGAATCAGACATGTGTATACACAAATCACCTTTCTCTTGAGCCTCCCTCCTACTCATCGACTGAGCAAGCTTTTGGCTAAGACACAAAAATATAGCTTGCAAAAAAATCCCACTACGCCAGCATCGGTGTGGCTCTGCGTCAGAGAGCCAGAAATATGAATTTTCAATCTAAGCTGGTCAGTAAGAAGGTAAGAGCTTGCAATAGCCACTCATGGCCACAAATGGGAAGACCCCTTCTCCACGCTCTCATCTGACACTGAAGGTTCTGGGGGGAAAATGCCTTCATTTCCTTGAATGCCGTACATGGACACTTACAAAGAAAAGAGACGACATTTATGGAGTCACCACTGAGCTATGACCCAAGGACCATGTATCTTGAGTCCTTTTTGATGGCCTGGGGGAGCATGGAACCATATTCCCATTTTACAGAGAGACACGGGAGACACGAAAAGGTCTGATGACTGACGCCCACCATAAAGCGTCCAAGCTGATACCGGAAAAGTGAAAGTGCTCATTGCTCAGTTGTGCCCGACTCTCTGTGACCCCGTGGACTGTAGCCCGCCAGGCTCCTCTGTCCATGGGATTCTCCAGGCAAGAACACTGGACCGGGCTGCCATGCCTTCCTCCAAGGGGTCTTCCCCGCCCAGGGATCAAACCCGGGTTTCCTGCAATGCAGGTAGATTCATTACCAGTGAGCCACCAGGGACTGGATCCGAGTGAGTTTTCCCCGATGGACATTATTTTGTCCTCAGTGCATCCACAATGACCTCCATCCTGAAGTTATCTGGAAGGAAAATGTCACATTCACAGCTACAGAGAAAAGAGACGCTTGTCTTTGTACGGAGGGACTAATATGTGTATAGCCCTTCCATGTTAAAATTTCAGTTCAGTCCCCAGACGGCCGTGAGACATTTCAGAGAGCCATGCCGGCGTTTTAAGGAAGAGGCTCGGGCACTTCAGAGGCGTAGAAGGCGACTGCCCAAGGCTATTCAGAGGGTGAGTTGTAACGCTCAGGAGACTCACAAGTTCTCAGTCTAAAAATCGAGCCTTCTTGAGTCATTCTGTTCCCTGCACCCAACCTCTGATCTGTTCCTGCTCCGTAAAAACCACAATGATTCAGAGGGACACTGCTGACCTTAGGAAGCGGTGGCTCAGCAGTCAAGAATCCGCCGGCCAATGCAGAAGACGCAGGTTCGATCCCCGGGTCAGGAGGATCCCCTGGAGAAGGGACTGGCCACCCACGCCAGTTATTTTTGCCTGGGAAACCCTGTGGGCAGAGGAAATGGCGGGTTACGGGCCATGGACTTGTGAAAGGGTCAGACACGATTACAACGACGCATTGTCCTTACAAGTTTACAAACATGATCGCTGCCACCTGACACATTCATGGGTGCTTTGCTGAGTCCTGCAAAAGGACGAGAGGCTGGTGGTTGGAGCCCCCGTGAGTTTCAGCTTCACAAACGCCGTGCCTATCAATCAGGGCTCGTGGATTTCGGAGAGTTTCGGCAAAACACCCCTGTTTGCTCATGTGTCATCATCCGTGAAGCAAAACAGACTTTTCAAGCCACGTTTTAAAGGACGAGTGTGCTTCCTCAAACAGAGGTTAAGCCCCAAATGGAAGCGGTTGGAAAATGCTTCCAAGTCTTGCAGCGTGCACAGGGTTGCAAGCATTATACCAAGCCAGATAGAGACGGTGTTTTCTCCAAAGTCCTTCTTGACCTGGAAGTCGAGGGGAACCGAGTGGACGCCCTTAGGAACTTTGTGTGGGCTGCTGTTATCATGCAGTCGCTCAGTCGTGTCCGACGCTTTGCGACCCCATGGACTGCAGCTCTCCAGGCTTCCCTGTCCATCACCAACTCCCAGAGTTGACTCAGACTCCTGTCCGTCAAGTCGGTGATGCCATCCAACCATCTCACCCTCTGTCGTCCCCTTCTCCTCCCGCCTTCAATCTTTCCCAGCATCAGGGTCTTTTCCAATGAGCCAGTTCTTGGCATCGGGTGGACAAAGTATTGGAGTTTCAGCTTCAGTCCTTGCAATGAATATTCAGGGTTGATTTCCTTGAGGATTGACTTGTTTGATCTCCTTGCAGTCTAAGGGACTCCCAAGAGTCGTCTCCAGCACCACGGCTCAAACGCATCCATTCTTTGGCACTCAGCCTTCTTTACGTCCGACTCTCATATCCGTCCACGACGACTGGAAACGAGGGCCGTTTGATGAAGAGTCGCGTTGGGGAAGTGAAGGTCCGTGGTCCAATGAGGGCTGGCTCATGGAAAGACCGAGAACAGTCAGGGGATTCACGGGTCTGGATCTGCAGGTCAAGTCTACAGCCAAGGAAGCTTCGGATGAAAGTGTTCTCTCTCAGCCGCTGGATCAGTCTCACTCGTCCGTATGCATCAGTATGGGCTTTCCAGGAAGACGGGCAGGGATATGCACGCACATCGAAAATAACCATCCCGGGCGTCACGATCTCCATGGATTCGTGGCATGGTTAAGAGGTAAGAGACGCTCTGGTGTCTACACCAAGTGCTTTTGTTTTATTTTATTGATCTATTTTTTATTTATGTGACGGCACCAGGCCTTGGTTGCAGAATGTGGGCTCGTCAGCCTTCGTTGAGGTATGGGCGACCTTTAGCTGGGCTGTGCAGGATCTAGGAGCTTCCCAGTTGGCACTAGTGGTAAAGACCTACTTGCCAATGCAGGACACGTAAGAGACGCAGGTTCGATCCCCGGGTCGCGAAGATCCCCTGGAGGAACTCTTTGTGACCCTCTCCAGTCACGACGCACTGAAAGGCAGGGCAACCCGGTACTCCAGTATTCATTCCTGCCTGGAGAATCTCCTGGACAGAGGAGCCTGGCAGGCTACAGTCCACGGGGTCACAGAGTCAGGCACGACTGGCTCTGTGTCAACTTTTAGCATGCATGCGGGATCGAGTGTTCTGACCAGGTTTCAAATTCGTGCTCCCTGCACCGGTAGAGACATGTCCGAGCCACCAGACCACCTGCAGGAAGTCCCTGCAAAGCCGAGGTCTAAGAGAAAACAATACTAATTTCCCAGAAACCAAACAGAGGGTGCGAAATTCTGGAATGAGAGCCATCCTTTGGTCTTCCTGGAGAGCCCGTCTATGGGCTGCGGTACAGAAGCATCTCCCATCTTTGTCGGTGGGCAGGTGCTTGCAGGAACCCTGCCTCCCTGTATCACAAGGGAAGAACAAGTCTGGCTTCACACTGGAATCGGTTTCTTTTTCCTTCAACCTTCACATTCTACTGCCTGTATATCTTCCTTGTAAGATAAGAATGTTGCCTGTAGCCTGAAATATGCAGAATAGCCCATTCTCAAGGCTCCGATCACTAACGGTGTAACGAGTTTCCATTCATACGGGGATAAGAGGTCGCAGAACAAAGAATAATGTGTTTCTTGGAGGTTTACAGGAACGTCTTGACCCGACCTAGGTGGACAGTTGCAAGAAGCAAGGATTCCAGCCCCAAAGTGTTTGCACCAGTAGCCACACCGTCTCCCCTTCTTTGTATCGAAGAAGCCTGAATTCAGTCTTGGGGAAGATGATTCTTTGGGACGCTCGTCCACCATCTCCTCGGACTGCTCAGTTTCTGAACAAAGGGCTCTACTCCTTGGCCCCAGCAACTTGTCTCTCAGTTTTTACCGGCCTGTCGTGTGGCGAGCTGTACAGGCTTGGACTCAGTAACACCTGTTCGTGTCATAAATCAGCGTGTTAATTGCGTGCGCGGGGCTGTCTCTTTGCGAGGTGTGGGAGTGAAGGCCTCCGGCTGGGATTTCCAGAGGTCCTGTTGCTGGCCCGCTTAGGAGAAGTGTTTCAGAGCCCTTCTCGGTGACAGACGCTTTAACATCTGCACAGCTGCAGACGTGTGTGCAGCGCGGCTCCCTTTGCGGGCCAGGACGAGATTCATTTCTGACAAGTCCACGGTTGCCTCAACACCACCCATCAGGCACCCCGTTGGAGTAACCCGACCCCTTTGCTACTTCTTATTGCTCTTTTTTTTAAAAAAAAATAAACCTCTGTTCGAAAAGAGACTCAGACATTCTCCGTCGCAGACTGAATCTGTTCCCAATTTCTTGTCCAAACAATGAAAAATACACAAGCGCATTTTCCCCGGGACCCCCTTCTGACCTTTTCCAAGGAAAGCGGCACCCGGCACAGAGGTCGATGCTTTCTGGACGTTTGATCTGAAGTGGAAGCCACCTGTTTCCACAACTCATCGGCTCACGCTTGACTATGCTCCCCAAAGTGGGGCTTTGCAAAGCGGACATCCCGGAAGGCTGTGGATCGCAGCTTAGGAAAACAGACAAAGCTGTTTCAAGTGTTTAAATGGCTTGTGCGAATTTGACGGTGTTAACTATGGAGATGATCGTTACCCGAGTGAAATGGGCCGTTAGACCGTCAGACATATTCCCCAGCTCCTTAGAAGCAGGAATGCTGTGTGTGTGTGTGTGTTTAGACGGAAAGAGAGGGAACGCTAGAGCAGATCCATAGACAGATGGAAGTGAGATGAGACAGATGATAGAGATAGATAAATTTAGATGAGTAGTTAGCAGGACTTGATTGGTAGGTAAGTGTAGAACACTTACTAAGTGGACAAGTTTAGATGCACGAGACGCAGATGATATGAAACGTCAGTGATGCATAAGAGTGAGGGACAAGATAGGCGACGGGCAGACCGACGCAGCATAGAGAGGAAAGATGTGCGGACGATTCCAAGGTAGAAAGATAAACGCTTGACGACTGACCAAGCGATAGATGTCTGACAGCTAGCTCGACAGGAAGAGAGAAAGCTAGCTAGCCAGCTAGACTGCCCCGTGGACTGTAGCCCCCCAGGCTCCTGTGTCCATGGGATTCTCCAGATAAAGATACTGGAGCAGGTAGCCATTCCCTTCTCCAGATAAACATACTGGAGCAGGTAGCCATTCCCTTCTCCAGGGCTTCTCCCCAACCCTACAGGAGGAGGGCCTGGCAACCCTCTCTAGGGTTCTCGCCCGGAGAATCGCAGGGACAGAGGAGCCTGGAAGGCCACATTCTGTAGGGTGGCTGGGACTCGGACATGACCGAGCGGCTAATACTTTCTACTTTCCGTCTAGTAGAGCTGGCCGCACAGGGGGTCAGGCTTGAGGGGGAGGAGGCATTTGTGGCTCTCTGTCTCAGGATGCCTACGCCCAGCACATCTTGCAACTGATGGACAAACGTCGGGAAAACTGACAGCAAGTAACGCCCAGCAGTAGCGTGGTGTGAATCCTCAGGTTTCCCCATTCAAGGCCAGTGTTCTCCACCCGTGTTGACGGGAGGCGGCTCAGCTGCTTCTGCAAAGCACTCAGAGCCTTCCCGGTGAACTGCACGGCCTTCTGTCGTCGCGTGGACACGTCAGGAGCTCTTGGGAGGACCCCCCCACCCTGAAATTCCTCCACCCGGGACCTCGAAGCCGGAAACAGCATCGAAGCTGCCCCACGGGACAGCCGGGCCCTCCCCCTGCCTCTCGCAGGGGCCCCGAAGCGCTGCGCAGTCCGGCCCCGCTGGAAAATAAACTTGTTAATGTGACCGGGATCAACCGGCGGGCTTCTCTCTGTGATCCGTTCTCGCAAACTGGATGTCATGGGCTCCACGGAATTCCGAGCGCGTCCTGATCCCACCTTCTGCCTCGTGCTCTGCCGGCTTGGGGTGGCGGGGGTGGGGAGAGCTGGAGCGCATGACATCATGCAGGCCGTTGGCACACGTTCATACAATTTGTCGTCATTCCGTCCGTGTCGTCTGGAGGCTGGAGGAGTTGCCTCTGGCGTCCCTGTGAAGTCAGGGATGTGAGAATCGCATGCTGGACGCAAAGGTGTCTGCGTGTGTGTGTGTGTGTGTGTGTGTGTGTGGTGGGGATGCATGTGTGTGTCAAGACGTGTCTGCAGTGAGTGTGGTCTGAGTAGTGAGCGTTGTGTGTGTGTGTGTGTGTGTGTGGTGGGGATGCATGTGTGTGTCAAGACGTGTCTGCAGTGAGTGTGGTCTGAGTAGTGAGGGTTGCGTGTGTGTGTGTGTGTGTGTGTGTGGTGGGGATGCATGTGTGTGTTAAGACGTGTCTGCAGTGAGTGTGGTCTGAATAGTGAGCGTTGTGTGTGTGTGTGTGTGTGTGTGTGTGTGGTGGGGATGCATGTGTGTGTCAAGACGTGTCTGCAGTGAGTGTGGTCTGAGTAGTGAGCCTTGTGTGTGTGTGTGTGTGTGTGTGGTGGGGATGCATGTGTGTGTCAAGACGTGTCTGCAGTGAGTGTGGTCTGAGTAGTGAGGGTTGCGTGTGTGTGTGTGTGTGTGTGTGTGGTGGGGATGCATGTGTGTGTTAAGACGTGTCTGCAGTGAGTGTGGTCTGAATAGTGAGCGTTGTGTGTGTGTGTGTGTGTGTGTGTGTGGTGGGGATGCATGTGTGTGTCAAGACGTGTCTGCAGTGAGTGTGGTCTGAGTAGTGAGCCTTGTGTGTGTGTGTGTGTGTGTGTGGTGGGGATGCATGTGTGTGTCAAGACGTGTCTGCAGTGAGTGTGGTCTGAGTAGTGAGGGTTGTGTGTGTGTGGGGGGGGGGGATGCATGTGTGTGTCAAGAAGTGTCTGCAGTGAGTGTGGTCTGAGTAGTGAGGGCTGTGTGTGTGTGTGTGTGTGTGTGGTGGGGATGCATGTGTGTGTCAAGACGTGTCTGCAGTGAGTGTGGTCTGAGTAGTGAGCCTTGTGTGTGTGTGTGTGTGTGTGTGGTGGGGATGCATGTGTGTGTCAAGATGTGTCTGCAGTGAGTGTGGTCTGAGTAGTGAGGGGCGTGTGTGTCTGTGTGTGTGTGTGGTGGGGATGCATGTGTGTGTCAAGACGTGTCTGCAGTGAGTGTGGTCTGAGTAGTGAGGGGCGTGTGTGTGTGTGTGTGTGTGGTGGGGATGCATGTGTGTGTCAAGACGTGTCTGCAGTGAGTGTGGTCTGAGTAGTGAGGGCTGTGTGTGTGTGTGTGTGTGTGTGTGGTGGGGATGCATGTGTGTGTCAAGACGTGTCTGCAGTGAGTGTGGTCTGAGTAGTGAGCGTTGCATGTGTGTGTGTGTGTGTGTGTGGTGGGATATGTATGTCTGTGTGGAGGGGACGCATGATGTGTGTGTGTGTGTGTGTGGTGGGGATGCATGTGTGTGTCAAGACGTGTCTGCAGTGAGTGTGGTCTGAGTAGTGAGGGTTGCGTGTGTGTGTGTGTGTGTGTGTGGGGTGGGGATGTATGTGAGTGTGGAGGGGACGCATGATGTGTGTGTGTGTGTCTGCGTGTGTGTGTGTGGTGGGGATGTATGTGTGTGTCAAGACGTGTCTGCAGTGAGTGTGGTCTGAGTAGTGAGGGCTGTGTGTGTGTGTGTGTGTGTGTGTGGTGGGGATGCATGTGTGTGTCAAGACGTGTCTGCAGTGAGTGTGGTCTGAGTAGTGAGCGTTGTGTGTGTGTGTGTGTGGTGGGGATGCATGTGTGTGTCTAGACGTGTCTGCAGTGAGTGTGGTCTGAGTAGTGAGCGTTGCGTGTGTGTGTGTGTGTGTGGTGGGGATGTGTATGTGTGTGTGGAGGGGACGCATGGTGTGTGTGTGTGTGTGTGTGTGTGTGTGTGTGGTGGGGATGCATGTGTGTGTCAAGACGTGTCTGTCAGTGAGTGTGGTCTGAGTAGTGAGCGTTGTGTGTGTGTGTGTGTGTGTGGTGGGGATGCATGTGTGTGTCAAGACGTGTCTGCAGTGAGTGTCGTCTGAGTAGTGAGCGTTGCGTGTGTGTGTGTGTGTGTGTGTGTGTGGTGGGGATGTGTATGTGTGTGTGGAGGGGACGCATGGTGTGTGTGTGTGTGTGTGTGTGTGTGTGTGGTGGGGATGCATGTGTGTGTCAAGACGTGTCTGCAGTGAGTGTGGTCTGAGTAGTGAGGGCTGTGTGTGTGTGTGTGTGTGTGTGTGGTGGGGATGCATGTGTGTGTCAAGACGTGTCTGCAGTGAGTGTGGTCTGAGTAGTGAGGGTTGCGTGTGTGTGTGTGTGTGTGCGTGTGCGCTGGCGGCGTGCATCTGCTGGGCGTGAGGTGGACATCTCCTGAGAGACCCCAGGAAAGCGCGCTGCGATCTAAGGATGCCAGAACAAGCAGAGACAAGCCCGAGAGGTCCCAAGCCAGCGGACACACTGGTCCGCAGGGGAGCCTCCAGCGGGCCCCGCTGTGCGCGCGTCGGCAGGCACAGCCGAGGCAGGTCAGAGCTTGCCCGTCCCAAGTCCCACACCGTGTCCACCGGGCAGGGGCCCCCTGCCTTTGCCTAAACGGTGTCCTAAGGCTGAGCCGGAAGCCCGGGCTTGCCAGGGAAAGGCAGCATCGTCGGCAGAACGTCCATTTCCGGAAAGCGGAAGCGAGAGTCTCAGGGTCAGCACGTCCAAAGCGAAGGGCTTCCCCGGTGGCTCAGCAGGGTGAAGAACTCGCCTGCGAAGGACGGAGTCGCGGGAGACGCGCGTTCGATCCCTGGGTGGGGAAGATCCCCTGGAGGAGGGCATGACAACCCACTCCCGTGTGCTTGCCTGGAGCCTCCCGTGGACAGAGGAGCCTGGCGGGCCACAGTCCCTGGGGTTGGAAAGAGCCAGACATGACTGAGCACGTGCGTGCACACACACACACACACACACTCGCAGACTTGACATGTGCTGTTTGCCTGACATCTAGCTTCAGCTGAGCTTCCTGCCCGTGTACGGGCCCACCACAGCCACCTGCAAAGAAAACGAACACTTTTCAAATCCACCTGCCCCCCGACAAAGTTGCAAATTGGTTTAAGCCCAAGAGAAGAAATCTCGCGCGTACACGCTCGCCCCTTCAGTCGTATCAGACTCTTTGCAGCCCGCAGAGCGGTCCGCTGGGGGCTGGCTGGCGGGGGCCATCTTCGGGCTGGCTCGTCGGGATGGGAACCTCAGAACGCGTTTGTGAACTCGCCACAAAGGAGTGTATAAAAGCAGATGAGGCATGACGGAATTAAAGTCTTTTTGAGTCGCAGGCCGGCCGTGGCACCCCGCCAGCTGCGAGGCAGCCGGCTGGCCCCGCCGACCCACGGTTCCAATTAGATGCCGGGATGACCTCATGCGGAGGGTATACTGCCCTCATATTAAAAATTCCTGGGGCGAGTGGCATTAGGGAGAAGGGAAGGAGGCGAGTGTGTGTGTGTGTGTGTGTGTGTGTGTGTGTGTCTGCGTGCATGTTTCATTTTATTTCAACACCCGCTCCGCCGGCCGGGGCCATGGCGAGAGGAAATTGCTAGGTCTCGGCTTCGTGTTTGAGTGGATGGAAGGCAGATTTACAACACATGGAAGAAACAATTAGGACGGGGGCTCCGCCGACTACAAAGTGAGGAAATAAATTCCCATAATGAGATGTGTGTGGTGGGGGGGAGCGCGGGGCAGCGGTGAGCCGCGTGCTGGCGTCCGGAGGCTGCGGAGGGTCGGCGTGGAGCTGCCCTCAGCCACACGTGGCCCACACCTTCCTCAGCTCCTCGCGCTCACGGTCTCGTGAGGCGCTCCCTGCCGCCTGGCCCCAAACTCTGGCCCAGAAATGTCACCAGAGCACACAGGGATCTGTGGCGCGAAGCCTCTAAGGTCGGCTTGGAGTCAAGGAGAGGGCAGGAGAAGGTGAGAGGCTGGGGTGTGGAGTGGCGCTTGTAATGACACTGGGCGATGTGTTTGCCTGCAAGCAGGCAGAGCCTCTCAAATGCAGAGGAACTGATCAGAGGTACCTCCCCCCGCCAAAAAAAAACAAAACAAAACACAGTGTAGGGGAATAGTATACAGCCATGAAAAGGAGGGAGGCTGGTAGCCTCCTGTAAATGGAATCACCCGCTGACTGTTCTGTGTCTGCTTCTCTCACTGAGCCTTGTGTGTTCAAGGTCCATCCACGTTTTAGCCACTGTCAGAGGCTCACTCCTTTTCATGGCTACATAATATTCCACTGTGTGCACGGACCCACCCCCCGTGCTGTTTATCCATCTATCCATCCACCCATCCATCCACCCATCCATCCACCCATCCATCCATCCACTCATCCATCCAACCACCCATCCATCCATCCACCCATCCATCCATCCACCCAACCATTCATCCACCCAACCATTCATCCATCCATCCATCCACCCACCATCCATCCATTCTCTGAGCCTTGTGTGTTCAAGGTCCATCCACGTTTTAGCCACTGTCAGAGGCTCACTCCTTTTCATGGCTACATAATACTCCACTGTGTGCACGGACCCCCCCCATGCTGTTTATCCATCTATCCATCCACCCATCCATCCACCCATCCATCCATCCATCCATCCACCCACCCATCCATCCACCCACCCATCCATCGACCCATCCATCCATCCATCCACCTGCTCATCCATCTACTCACCCCCTCCCACAGCCCCTAGCCACCATGAACCCACCTCCTGTCTCTGTGGACTTGCCTTTTCTGGACATTTCCTACAAACAGGATCACACTGTGTGTGTCCTCGTGTGTCAGCGGCTCTCACTGAGCATTGTGAGTTCACGTTGCAGCCTGTGTCAGAGCGTCACTCCTTTTCAGGGGTGCATACTATTCCGCTGTGTGGACGGACCTCATGCTGCTTATCCACCCATCCGTTGACGGATTGTCTTTTAAACCCTCTGGGCACTGTGTGACTTTCCAGCTATTTTGGAAATGGTGTCCTCGTGCCGTGGTGTCTCCCAGCAGCTGATGGGGTGAATGGAATTCATGACACACATTTCTCTCTCCATCCCATGACCTGCAGACTTGTAGTAGGGTATGGAAGCGTGGTGAATTCGAGTTGAATAGCATTCCTGCTGCATCCACCACAGGGGGCAGGATGTCCGAGTGTCCATTCTTTGGTGCATCATCCTTAATTAGAGCCTTATTGGTAGAAGCTAGCATAGCCAGCCTTTCCAGTCTCTGTAAAGACCCCCAGCTTTCTCCGTGCATGGATGGTTTAAGCACCTAAAAATGATCATCATGGCTTTCCAGGTGGCTCGGGATAAATAATCCATTTGCAGTGCAGGACATGCAGTCAGATGTGGGTTTGATCCCTGGGTGGAGAAGATCCCTTGGAGGAGGGCATGGCAACCCACTCCAGGATTCTTGCCTGGAGAATCCCATGGACAGAGGAGCCTGGTGGGCTACAGTCCCTGGGGTCCCAAAGAGTCAGACACGACTGAAGTGACTTAAAATGCATGCACTCACAAATGACCACCGCACACATTTGTTTGCTTGTGTTTGTACCATGGAGAGGGACAACTGCATAATTTATTCTGCATTTCTGAGCTCGAATTCTTTCAGGACTTCTCTGGCGGTCCAGTGGTTGTGACTTGACCTTCCAGTGCAACACGTGCATGTCTAATTCCTGCTCAGGGAACTGAGATCCCACAGGCTCTGATGACCAAAACAACGGAAGCATCAAACAGAAGCAAACATTCTAACAAAACCAACAAAGGCTTTAAAAATGACCCACATGCGTAAGTATACCAAAGTCCCCTGATGTATGTGTGAAATCAGCACAATATTGTAAAGCGCTTATCCTTCAATTCAAAAGCTCAGTCTTCATTCCAATCCCGAAGAAGGGCAATGCCAAAGAATGTTCCAACTACCACACAGTTGCACTCACCTCACACGCTAGCAAAGTCTTGCTCAAAAGTCTCCGAGCCGGGCTTCAGCAGTATGTGAATGGAGAACTACCAGTTGTTCCAGCTGGATTTAGAAAAGGCAGAGGCACCAGAGATCAGATGGCTGACATTCGCTGAATCACAGAAAAAGCAAGAGAGCTCCAGAAAAACTTCTGCTTCATTGACTACACTAACATTGATTGTGTGGATCACAACAAACTGTGGGAAATTCTTTAAAGAGATGGGAATCCCAGACCACCTGACCTGCCTCTTGAGAAACCTGTATGCAGGTCAGGAAGCAACAGTCAGAACTGGACATGGAACAACAGGCTGGTTGCAAATAGGAAAAGGAGGACGTCAAGGCTGTATATTGTCACCCTGCTTATTTAACTTATATGCAGAGTCCATCATGAGGAACGCTGGGCTGGAAGAAGCACAAGCTGGAATCAAGATTGCCGGGAGAAATATCAATAATCTCAGATATGCAGATGACACCACCCTTATGGCAAAAAGCGAAGAGGAACTCAAAAGCCTCTTGATGAAAGTGAAAGAGGAGAGTGAAAAGGTTGGCTTGAAACTCAATATTCAGAAAACAAAGATCATGGCATCTGGACCCAGCTCTTCATGGCAAACGGATAGGGAAACAATGGAAACAGTGACAGACTTTATTTTTCTTGGGCTCCAAAACCACTGCAGATGGTGATTGCAGCCAAGAAATTAACAGACACTTGCTCCTTGAAAGAAAAGTTATGATCAACCTAGACAGCATATTAAAAAGCACAGACATTACTTTGCTAAGAGAGGTCCATCTAGTCAAGGCTATGGTTTTCCCAGCAGTCATGTACGGATGTGAGAGTTGAATTATAAAGAAACCTGAGCGCAGAAGAACGGATGCTTTTGAACTGTGGTGCTGGAGAAGACTCTTGAGAGTCCCTTGGACAGCAAGGAGATCCAGCCAGTCAACCTTAAATGAGATGAACCTTGAATATTCATTGAAAGAACTGATGCTGAAGCTGGAGCTGCAATCATTTGACCACCTGATGCAAACAGTCAACTCATTAGAAAAGACCCTGATGCTGGGAAAGATTGAGGGCGGGAGGAGACGGGGCCGACAGAGGATGCGATGGCTGGATGGCATCACCGACTCGATGGACATGAGTCTGAGCAAACTCCAGGAGTTGGTGATGGACAGGAAAGCAACTGAACACCACCAACAACAGAAAATAAATTTTAATAAATCAATAAATGACTTTAAAATTTGCATTGTTAAAAAAAAATGACGCACATCAAAAAGTCTTTTAAAAAAATCCCTCCCTTTACTGTTTTCTGCTTGTGCTCAGTCACTTCAGTCTTGTCTGACTCATCGCAACCCCGTGGACTGTAGCCCACCAGACTCCTCCGTCCGTGGAACTCGCCAGGCAAGAACACTGGAAAGGGTTGCTATTTCCTCCTCCAGGGGATCCTCCCAGCCCAGAGATCAAACCTGGGTCTCCTGTATCGCAGGCGGATTCTTGAGCATCTGAGCCACCAGGGAAGCCCACCTGATGTGTAGATAGTCGGAAATACACAATACGTGGGAAGCCGAGAAACTGAAAACATTCTCTTTTTTTTTTCAGTTTTCAAAAATCGATGTTTGGAAAAGTGACTCCGTGTTCTGATTTTCTGCAAAGTGTAGGACACGAGTGTCTGTCTGTCTCTCCTCTTCTCTCTGTAGTAGAGGAAGTCAGAGCTTTGCCACATGTGGTGAGCTTTGCTGGATTCCCGTCACTGTGGATGTGGGTCCTTGCTTTGCGGCATCTCAGGTCGGGGCAGCCCTTGTGATCAGTCCCGGTGTCTTTCGAACATGAAACAGGCACTCTTGGATGGCTTTCATGCCCATTGGTGATAGAAGAGGCCCCCAACTCACCTTGTGTATTTCCCACCCAGACCCGGAGGCATTGGACAGCCACCGAGCATACAGGGAAATGAAATCCGGTTTTCTTATAGAGAACAAACCAGTGACGCTAACAGTGATGATTTGCTTTGTCCCTTTCTGGGCTTCTCTGGTAGCTCAGATGGTAAGGAATCCACCTGCCAATGCAAGAGATCCGGGTTCCATCCCTGGGTCGGGAAGATCCCCTGGAGAAGGAAATGGCAAGCCCCTCTAGCATGCTTGCCTGGAGAAACTCCGGTATCCTTGCCTGCAGAATCCCATGGACAGAGGAGTCTGGTGGGCTGCAGTCCATGGAGTTGCAAAGAGTCAGACGTGACTTGAGTGACTATCACGTTCACTTATTCGTTTGTAGGGAACAGATGATTGGAGATTTGCAACACATAAGACAGAATATAAAACGTGTCAGATGCTTTAAAACTACAATACGTCATTGCACACGGAATACTTTAAAATGTTATCAGCTTTCGCAATGGGCATATTTTTTTTTTAAGATTTTTCTTTGATGTGGACCATCTTTAGTCTTTTTTACTTCTTCTGTGTTACGTTTTTATTTTTTTGGCCACGAGGCAGGTGGGATTTTAGGTCCACGACCAGGGATCAAACGCCCATCCCCTGCACTGATAAGGCAAAGCCTTAACCACTGGACCGCCTGGGAAATGCCGGATAGCACATATTTTGAATTAAAAGAAAACAAGCAAAAAAAAAGCAGTGGCCCCCCCACGCTTTCCAAGGGAAGACTCCGCTCAAGGTGACTGCCATCTCTCTGTCATAATTCCCTCCCGACGTGCTCGCTATTGAATAAAATTCAGTAATACAATTTGCTCAGATCAAACCCCACTTAAGGAGTCCATCCAATTCCCCAAGCTGCCAAGTCTGAAGGGGTTAATGCTCTTTTATGCTTGAGATTACCATTTTATGACCCACGCTTTGCGAAAGACCCATTATCATAAAACTGAGAAGTCCCATCAACCACCCCCACCCCCAGCTCCTGACAAGTGAAAGCGAACAAGCGTGTTTTCTTTTTTTTTTTTTTCCCACCAGAACAAGTCAGACGGTTGTGGGAGGCAATTACCCAGTGACCATCGTGCTCTGTGTGCTGAGGATTAAAAATAAAAATTAAAGTAACGAGCCACGCGCTGGATTTAAGGAAGCGTCGCCGTACTCCAGTTGTGTTTGTATTGAATTATTTGAACCCTCTCCACCTGCCCGGACGCATCCACTTGCGTTTGTAGGCTTGTTGTTGGTGGGGAAGACACGGATTCCTCCTTCCCGGGACGGGGAGCCTAGGGGAGCTGCTGATTTGTGATGTGAGTTTTGTTTAATGAAGGGGAAGCTTGATCTGGGGCTGAGTCTGTCCTCCACCCACGGGAAGCGGAGCAAGGGGGTGTCAGGTATTGATCGACAGGTCATTCTCCGTAGAGAAGAGAAGGTCCTCCTCCCGGAAGGAGATCTCTGCTGGGAAAAGGACAATTGCTCTCACCCTAATTACGTGATAATCTTCTCACCTCCAATCTGCAGACCCAGGCACGCGTCTACACAGCCCACTTGTGGGTGTTAGGACGCACGCACCCTTGCGTCTCTTAAAGCCACCCCGCGAAGTCCCAGGCAATTCTTTTCCCGGTTGTGTCTTCCAGTGGTGGCCGCTGGAGCTAGTTTTGAAAATGCCAGCTATTCACCATCTTGGGGCGATTTTTGTTTTTTATTGGAGTCTAGTTGCAATGGCAAGCCGCTCCAGGACTCTTGCCTGGAAAATCGCATGGACGGAGGAGCCTGGTGGGCTGCAGTCTGTGGGGTCGCTACGAGTCAGACGTGACTGAGCGACTTCACTTTCACTTTTCACTTTTCATGCATTGGGGAAGGAAATGGCAACCCACTCCAGTGTTCTTGCCTGGAGAATCGCAGGGATGGGGGAGCCTGCTGGGCTGCAGTCCATGGGGTCGCACAGAGTCGGACACGACTGAGCGACTTCATTTTCACTTTTCACTTTGACACATTGGGGAAGGAAACGGCAACCCACTCCAGTGTTCTTGCCTGGAGAATCCCGGGGACGGGGGAGCCTGCTGGGCTGCCGTCTATGGGGTCGCACAGCGTCGGACACGACTGAAGTGACTTAGCAGCAGCAGCAGTAGTTGATTTATAATGTTGTGTGCGTTTCAGATGTACAGCAAAGTCACACAGTAATGCATACACATAGACACACATACGTGTGTGTGTGTATGCACGTCTGCGTGCATGCTAAGATGCTTCAGTCGTGTCCGACTCTATGCAACCCTAGGGACTGTAGCCTGCTGAGTCCCTGTGCCCATGGGATTCTCCAGGCAAGAATCCTGGCGTGGGTTGCCACGCCCTCCTCCAGGGGACCTTCCCGACAGAGGGATCGAAGCCAGTTCGTCTCCTCCATTGGTAGGTGGGTCCTTTACCGCTAGCACCACCTGGTAAGTCCATAAACATCATATACATATACACAGGCAACCCACGCCAGGATTCTTGCCCGGAGAATCCCATGGACAGAGGAGCCTTGCGGGGCTACAGTCCATGCGATTGGAAAGAGTCGGATACAACTGCAGTGACCAACTAGCAGCTCCATACATATACATAGACACAAATCCACTCTTTTTTTAGGTTCTTTCACATAAATAATTACAGACTGTTAAATAGAGTTCCCTGTGCTATACAGCAGGTCTTTGTTAGTTATCCATTCTATGTGGCTGTTTTAGAGTAGAAAATGGCAACCCATTCCAGGATTCTTGCCCGGAGAATCCCATGGACAGAGGAGCCTGGTGGGGCTACAGTCTATAACTTCACAAAGAGTTGGGCACGACTGAGCGACAGAGCACGCACACACACACACACACACACACACACACACACACACGTTGGTGTTTAGTCGACAAGTCAGGTCTGACTCTTTGCTGACCCCGTGGGCCTTAACCCCCCGGGCTCCTCTGCCCTTGCTATTTCTCCCAAGCAAGAATACTGGAGTGGGTTGCATGCCCTTCTCCAGGGGATCTTCCCAGCCCAGGGATCGAACCCGTGTCTCCTGCATTGGCAGATGTACTCTTTATACACACACACACACACAGACATAAGTGTGTATATGTGTCTATATATAGACACACACCTTGTATATCTAGTATACACACACAGTGATATATATTAGTATGTCAGTGCTAGTGTGTATACCCAAGCAATCCAGAAGAATCAGTTGCTGAACTCCGTGAAGTTCTACGATACAAGGACAGTCTAAGGTGTGATTTCGCAGAGAAGGCAATGGCACCCCACTCCAGTCCTCTTGCCTAGAAAATCCCACGGATGGAGGAGCCTGGTGGGCTGCAGTCCGTGGGGTCACTAAGGGTCAGACACGACTGAGCGACTTCACTTTCCCTTTTCACTTTCACGCATTGGAGAAGGAAATGGCAACCCGCTCTGGTGTTCTTGCCTGGAGAGTCCCAGGGACGGGGGAGCCTGGTGGGCTGCCGTCTATGGGGTCGCACAGAGTCGGACACGACTGAACCGACTTAGCAGCTTAGCAGTAGCAAGGTGTGATTTCGACGGCAGAGAAGCCACCACGACTTGTGATTCTCACGTGAGACCTGGAGGGTCCCTCACTGACCGACCAGATTAAGACAATCTCTCGCCGGTTGACTAGGAGTTTCACTCGATCCTGGGCTCGCCCCTCCCACCCAGCGAGCCCTGTGGGGTTCTTAAGACAGACGTGTTGAAACGCGGCTCTCCGGATAGGCCGTGTTGAAAGAGGCTTAGTTTAACACTGAGGGCATCAGGGTTTAGGGGGTTTTTCTTTCAACACTGGAGTCCCACTAAAAGAGTCCGGGGGGAAAGTTAAAAAACACGTAGAGTGTAGGGAATGCAGCTCCAATAACTAGCTAGGGGGTTGCAACAAGCAGAGCTCCTGTCTGCGCGTCTCCAACACGGGGAGGGCCCACTGGCTGTGTCTCCATCAGCGACTCAGTGGGCATGAGCGCGGGCAAGCTCCGGGAGATGGCGAGGGACAGCGAAGCCTGCAGGGCCGAGGTCTGTGCGGTCGCGAAAAGTCGGACACGGCTTGCTGACTGCACAGAAGCAGCGAATCATCCCGGGAGGAGGAGAAGCAGAAATGCCGTCTGCAGACTGGGAGAAAACATTTGCAAAAGATTTGTCTGAGGAGGATCTGGTATCTGGAGGAGACTGAAGAACGCTTACAATTTGGCAATAAAAAGACAGCCTCATTGGTAATGCAGGGCAGGCAGAGGTGAATTGGACGTTCGTCTAGTGCTGAGTTTAGTACTGCCTGAGTACTAGTTCCATAATAGTTCTGAGTATTGCCCGACTACTAGTGCAATAATAGTTTGGTTTAACAGTGTTGGTAATTAGCCTAGTATTAATATTTAGTGTTAGTTGGGTATTAGGTTATGCTCCCTATGAGTAATTAGCTCATGGTGAGTATTGACCTAGCGTTGCTGCCGTCTATGGGGTCACACAGAGTCGGACACGACGGAAGTGACTTAGCAGCAGCAGCAGCGTTGCTTGGGTATCAGTTTGGTGTTTAGCACTGCGATCTACTTTAGTATTAGTATTCAGTTCAGTGTTACTTTTGCTTCAGTCTTTAGTATATCAGTTTTGTTTTAGTTTGATATTAGTATTAGTTTAGTGCTTAGTGCTGCTAATTAGTTTAGTACTAGTACTTAGTTTTTTTATGAGTTCGGTAGGTTGTATGAGTGACTAGTTTTGTATTCTGGGATTAGCACTGAGTTTGGCATTAATTTACTATTTAGAATTATTAGTTACCATTTAGTTCAGCGTTACTGTTTAGTTTAGTGTTAGGTTTGCATTAGCTGAATGTTTAGTCTTAGTCTATATTTAGTACTAGTAATTAGTTTAGTAGCTCAGATGGTAAAGAAGCTGCCTGCAATGCAGGAGGCCTGGGTTCGGTTCCTGGGTCGGGAAGATCCCCTGGAGGAGGGCATGGCAACCCACTCTCCAGTCTTCTGGCCTGGAGAATCCCGTGGACAGAGGATCCCGGCGGGCTACAGCCTGTGTGGTCACACAGAGTCGGACACGACTGAGCGACGAGCACTGCTGCTAGCATTCGTTGTGATGTGAGTCTGGTGTTTGTTAGCATTAATATTTTCTTCTGTATTCGTCTTCTATCCATTTAATACTAATATTATGTAGCATTCGGTGTTGTGAATAAGTTTAGTATCAGCATTCAGTTTAGTGTCAGTCTGGTGTTTGCTTAGTACTACTATTCAGCTTTAATTTTGACTTTGTTCAGTATTAATTCAATATTTAGTCTCAGGAATTGGTTTAGTGTTAGTTTTCAGTTTCGTACTAGTGTTTGTTGCATATCAGTACTTAATTTAGTATTAGTGTAGTGTAAGCATTATATGCTGCTAGGAATTAGTTTCATAATAGCATTTAGTTTGTGAGCAGTGTAGTATTTCTTTAGCACAAGTGCTTAGTATATGCAGCTGGAAATTACCATTAGTATATAGTATCCATCTGGAATTTGTTGAGCACTAGTAATTAGTTGAGACTAGTAATTGATGCTTTTGAACTGTGGTGTTGGAGAAGACTCTTGAGAGTCCCTTGGACTGCAAGGAGATCCATCCTAAAGGATCCTAAAGCCAGTCCATCCTAAAGGAAATCAGTCCTGGGTGTTCACTGGAAGGACTGATGCTGAAGCTGAAACTCCAACCCTTTGGCCCCCTGATGGGAAGAGCTGACTCCTTGGAAAAGACCCCGATGCTGGGAAAGGTTGCGGGCGGGAGGAGAAGGGGACGACAGGGGATGAGATGGTTGGACGGCATCACCGACTCAATGGACGTGAGTTTGAGCAGGCTCCAGGAGCTGGTGAAGGACAGGGAAGCCCGGCGTGCTGCAGTCCACGGGGTCGCAAAGTGTCGGACACGACTGAGCGACTGAACTGTACTGAAGCAAACTGAGTAGTTGGTTGGGCGTCCCTCTGGTCCTATTATTTTGTTCTGTGTTAACTTGGTGCTAGTTTAGCATGTAGCATTAGCAACGACTTTAGTGTTAGTGTTGGTTTAGTATCTAAATGAAATCAAAGTCGCTCAGTCGTGTCCAACTCTTTGTTCCTGCATGGAAGTCTCCAGGCTAGAATAGTGGAGTGGGCAGCCTTTCCCTTCTCCAGGGGAATCTTCCCAACCCAGGGAGCGAACCCAGGTCTCCTGCACTGCAGGCGGATTCTTTACCAGCTGAGGCACCAGGGAAGCCGGGTTTCGTATGCAGTGTGAATATGAGCATTCTACAGCTGAGGAGCCCCCGCTTGACACACTGACGATCCATTCGTCTGGTTCTTCGACTCTGAAAACTCTTGATTGTCGGCCCAGGACGATGCAAAATTAAACACTTCTGGGTCCGTCCCCCGCCTCTGCCGCTCACCTCAAATGTGCTTTCTCAGTTAATCTTGTGAGTCTGCGAGAGGCGTGTTTGCGACTCCAAAGGTCACGCTCCTACACCCGTCTCCAACAGGATCCATTGGCTCCTCGGTCTCAGAAAATCACCACTTTTATCCCCTCCGTTCCACCGCGTCCTCCCCTCCCCGGTCAGATCGCAAATGAAATTCGGACGTATCGTTACGATACTCAGCTTCCGCTGCAACCTCAGACAGGTCTTCACGTGCGTGCCGGTTCTTCTCAACAATAAAATCCAATAACTGCCCTCTCCAGTGCGACGGCTTACACAGCATGCGCTGTCGAAATGAAGTAGTGCAGAGGAAATGAAAGCCCAAACATTAAAACAGCACAGAGGGTGTGAGTCTGCAAAGTCTGAATGACGTTAGGAAAGCATCTGAACTTTTTGGAGGGTTTCCCAGCCTGGCCCACGGAGGTGCCCCGACTCCTGGCTTTCCCTGCGTGTGTTCACCTCCGTTTTCCTGGCGCTTGCTTTGGGTGTGGAAGTTGCTGTTCAGTGGCTCAGGCGTGTCTGACTCTTTGCGACCCCATGGACTGCAGCACGCCAGGCCTCCGTGTCCATCACCAACTCCCGGAGCTTGCTCAAACTCATGCCCATCGAGTTGGTGGTGCCATCCAACCATCCATCCCCTTCTCCTCCTGCCTTCAATCTTTCCCAGCATCAGGGTCTTTTCCAATGAGTCAGCTCTTCCCATCAGGTGGGCAAAGGACTGGAGCTTCAGCTTCAGCATCAGTCCTTCCAGTGAATATTCAAGGGTTGCTTTCCTTCAGGATGGACTGGTTGGATCTCTGAGGGTTGCAATCGGACGAACTCTCAAGAGTCTTCTCCAACGCCACAGTTGGAAAGTGTCAGCGCTCAGCCTTCTTTATGGTTCAAGTCTCACGTCCATACATGACTACTGGAAAAAAAAACATAGCTTTGAATATTCAAACCTTCATCAGCAAAGTAATGTCTCTGCTTTTCAGTACGCTGTCTAGTTTTGTCTTAGCTTTTCTTCCAAGGAGCAGGTGTCTTTTAATTTCACGGCTGCAGGCATCATCCGCAGTGGTTTTGGAGCCCAGGAAAGTAAAGTCCGTCACTGTTTTCACTGTCTCCCCATCTATTTGCCATTAAGTGATGAGGCCGGATGCCATGATGCTAAGTTTTTGAATGCTGAGTTATTGAAGCCAGCTTTTTCACGCTCCTCTGTCACCGTCATCAAGAGGCTCTTCCGTTAAAAGTCAAGTGATCTCAAAAGCAAAGTTTCTAGGGTACAGTGTGGAGAATCAGTGAGGTGGGTTTGCTTTTCTGTGGTTTGAAACCCAGGTCTCCCCAGTGAGCTTTAGTTCAGCATTGGGGGGACAGCTTGCACGGAGTCCAAGGAAGAACCAGCGTCTACACTGCCTTGTGTGTGACGAGGGCTCGACCTCCCACACAAATAGAGCTTTCACAGCAGCTTCCGAGGTCTGCGGCCCCCACGGACTAGCTGCGGGAGAAATGGACGTTGCGTGACCCCAGAAGAGCAGGTGATGGGACTGGAGGCGTCCAAGCAGGAACCTTCAAAGTTGACCGTTGATCCTCATGTGGGCCGTTAGACCGATCCTTTGATGGCCAAGGTACACTGCGCCAGGGACCAGAGTTGAACAGGGTCTGTAAGCTTTGCCCCTGAGATTCTCTGCCTCCGACAGTCCTTCTGACGACCTTTTGGATCCTAACACCCTTTGTCCAGCTGTGTGAAGCCATTCATCAGGTTACTGTGACGTCAACATCGCCCAGGGACTACACTATGGACAGCACCATCCGTCTGCGCCCTGGCCCAATATACTGTGACTTCAGACATCACTGTGAGCCTGCCTGGCTTCTGTTTCATGGCCCTACGTTGGGGTCTTTCTCTGAGGTTGCTGTTTACCATCTGCTGTCCCCTCTTCTCGAGCAGAGCTTCCCCATGTGGCGCCCCGTGTCTCTGCAAGATGAGAAGAACCGTCATCTCGGAAAAAGAGGGATGGAGCCAAACGCCTTTGCGTCTACATGCTGGACAGCTAAAGAGACCGGTCAGCTGGATCCCGTCGGGCCTGAGTCCCTTCCCCAGGACACCCCTGCGTCTCTCAACACGCTGGACTCAACTAAGGCCAAACTGAGGGTGGACTGACCGGGCTGAGACTGCCCTTGGGCTTACACCGTGTTAGGCTGCTTTTCTGGGGGCTTCCCTGGGGGCTCAGTTGGTGAAGACTCTGCCTGCTGTGCAGCAGACCCAGGTTCGATCCCTGGGTCGGGAAGAGCCCCTGGAGGAGGAAACGGCAACCCACTCCAGTCTTCCTGCCCGAGGAATCCCACGGACAGTGGATGCAGGAGCCTGGCGGGCTACAGCTCACGGGACTGTGGAGTCAGACACGACTTAGCGACTAAACCACCACCATGTTCCTTTTCTATCATTTGTACCCTTGGTTCTCTTGCTGGCTCGTTGACAAAGACTCACAAACGATCCTTTTATTTTCTAAGGACTGACAAATGATCTGTTTATTTTCTAAGGACTCACAAACGATCCGTTTATTTTCTAAGGACTCACAAACGATCCGTATATTTTCTCACCGCACGCAAGTCTTAGTAACCTTCAAACGCGTTGTTAAGACTGCCTTCACATCAGCCGTCTTAAGACGGGTTGGTGCAAGGTTTAGGCGGGGAGAGAAGCGTGTGTCCTCAGGACATTCCCCCGCCTCTTTCTCTCTTTCTTGGCTATCGCCCCGCGGGGCCTTTTTGCTTTGGGAGCACGTGTTCACCAAGCTGTGTGCAAGCATTTGACCCCGAGTGAACGGATGAACTGTTCACACGGTGCGAAAGGGCGGCTTGAAGGGGCGGTGGGGAGGGGGATGCAAAAATAGAATCGTTGCAACATGGTTTGAATCAAAGATGACAGTGGAAGGAATTGAGAGCCGTAAGAAACGCAGACGTTTCAGGGTCTCGGAGGACTCGTGTGAACATTTTTTGTGGCGGGGTGCAGGGGGGAAAGGGTGCAGAACCGATTAGCATTCTGCGCGTTCGCATTTGAATTTTACTTGTGAACCGTGTCCCGGTGTCAAGGCGAGCGTTGCCGGGGTGAGCGCTGCGATAATTAGGTTTTGCATAAGCAACCTTCGAAATCTGGCTGCAATTGACTTTCTGCTCCGCACAGCTTCAGCGCAGATTGACCCCGAGAGTGGGCTTGGTTGTAGAAATTAGGCAGCGGGGCGGGTGGTGGTCGGGGGGAGGTCTCTTCAAAGAAAACGTTTGTCCCTGTCATGGCTGAGAGGGGAAAGTCTGCCCTGGAAATGAATGAGGTTCTCTGACTCAGCTTCCCTTTCAGAAAGGGAGAGTCGACGCCTGACCAACGAGGGACCAGGTGCCCAGCTGGAACGTTAATGCGAGCGTCTGGGGAGGCTTGTCTGCCCTCTGACGAGACAGCGGCTTTGTGTCTCTCCCTCTCGCCCTCTGTCCAGCTCCCATCTGGGTGACGTTCTAGAGGATTCTCTTTGGCGTCCTCTGGGGAAACCATGACAAAAGAGGACGGAGCTCGGGACGGTCTGGGAGCCGCTGTCCTCCTCTGCTCGGGACGGTTCCAAAAGTCCTGCTGACTGTCAGCCACCGCCTCGGCTTCTGCACGCGGCTTGCCTGGCGTGATCTCTCTCTGTCTTTATGTGACTATCCCTCCTGGGTTTTTCCATCCACACTTGTACCTGTTTATCTGACATCTACCGATCACCCACCTATGGCCGGTACACTGATCTACCATCAGTCAGGCTATCCACGCCTTTTTCTCTAGCTTCAGACCTCCCTGTGTCTACATGCATCGGGCTTTGCTGCCATTCACCGCTCTTTCTGTCCATTTCCCCACGTCTCTGTCCCTCAATATCGCCTAAAACTCTCTCTTCACCCACCTGCTGCCCATGTGCCGACTGCCACCCTCTTTACCGTTTTGTCCACCTTTGCATCTGTGTACCTCCAAACCCATCTCTCTCTTGTCTGCCATCCCATCTGTCCATCTGCGTCCCAGGTGCCTCCGTGGTAAAGAACCCGCCTGGCCAGGCAGGAGACGCAAGGGACAGGGGCCCGACCCCTGGATGGGGAAGACCCCCTGCAGCAGAAGATGGCCACCCACTCCAGTGTTCTTGCCTCTGAAGTGCCGTGCACAGAGGAGCCTGCTAGGGGACAGTCCGTGGGGTCGCAGAGAGTCGGACACAGCTGAGCACAAACGCATCTATCAACGTATCTACCTGGCTGCCTACCTACCTGTTTAATGTCTGTCAATCTGCGTGTCCATCCGCTGCGACCCATCCACCGATTTGTCTATAATTTTCCAACCTAGCTACATTTTCCCTGTCTCTCTATTCGCCTCCTTTCATCGGTCGTCTGGCTGTCTCCTGTCATATCGGTCTATCCGTGCCTCCAGCCACCTATCATCTACCTGTCTGGGTGCTAAGTCGCTTCAGACCTGTCTGAGCCTTTGTGACTCCACGGACTGTAGCCCGCCAGGCTGCTCTGTCCGTGGGATTCTGCAGGCAAGAACACGGGAGTGAGTTGCCATTTCTTCCTCCAGGGAAATCTTCCCAACCCGGGGATCGAACCCAGGTCTCCTGCATGGCAGGCGTATTCTTTACCATCTCAGCCTGCGGGGAAGCCCAGCATCTTAAGAGACGCAATAAGAGGGAAGGTATGCAATTCTGACGAACGTGTGATTAAAGAACTAAAAAGGGGTGGACATCTTTGAAAGCCCTGGACGAGACTTCCGCGTCTAGGGTTCGACATCGCAGCGTTGAGTTGTACTGAGTGTCCCAGAACGCCAGAGAGGATTGACGAATCCCTCTTACTGTCTTTCCGTGAGATACGCACGCACTGCTCCACGGATCCACACGGCAGACTTGTTTGGAATTATCCCGAAGACGACTCAGTGAAGAGCACTTCCTCTCAAGCCCACAACCTCATGGATGCCATGTCAGCCGCAAACCCCATGAACCTGTCCACCTGCCTTTCCTCGACCCGAAAGAATTCCCATCTGCAGGGCTTCCGTGGTGGCTCAGTTGGGATAGAATCCAGCTGCAATGGAAGGGACCGCAGTTTGGCCCCTGCGTTGGGAAGGTCCTGTGATGAAGGAAATGGCCACCCCCTCCAGCATTCTTGCCTGGAGAATCCCACGGATCGCGGAGCCTGGCGGGCCGCAGGCCCTGGGGTCGCAGAGAGTCGGACACGACTGAGCGACTAAAGCACTAAACGGCCAGGGGTGTGTGAGGCCCGCATCCAACGTGGGTGTGGTGGTTATCAGACTTCCATGCGCTGTGCCTCCCACTGCCATCAATCTGCTCCTCGGCTCAGTACTTATTTTTCTAATTCACCTCCAGATTCTTAATATTTACGGCTGCGTAGAAAGCAATACGCGCTCTGCCGGAGAGAAGGCATTCTGGCTTCATTTCGCGCCGAGCTCCTCGCTGTCCTCTTCCCACGGCTGGGATTTTTCACGGCTCCCCCAGCCGATCCATTTTCTGAAGTATGTAAAAGCGTGCATTTTAAACATTGATGAGCACGCATCGCGGGGCCGTGAATCAACGTGTTTAAAGATCAGCTCTTACGGCTTGAAAGATGCAATGTAATAAATGACTGTAGGAGTTGATTAAATAGTGAAGCTCTGCCGAGGCGTTTAATCTATCTCCCGCGCCGTTTACCGGGCCGCACAGAGCGGTGATTGCAAGTTATGTGACAAGCCATAAAACGAAAAATAGAAAATATACTGGATGGAAAGTAATAATATTGTAATCAAAATGTATCTACTTTACACCGGAGACAAATGCGCGGACAATAATTCCAGACGGACACACTTGCTTCGGCAAGGGCGGGGGGTCACTGCCACCCAGGGAGGACTTTTCGGGCTGACTTCGGAGGACGGGAACGTCTATCGAACTAAGATGAGGCCCAACAGGTAACGCTGGAGACCCTCCCCCTGAGGCCACTACGGGCCAACGTCATCGCTGTGGGCACACACCCTAGGCCTATCTTCGTGGCCACCTCCCCACATGTGTTAAAAACTACAGCCTAAAGTGGGTCCTTCTGAAGTAATAACACGGTTGCTGGTGGCGTGCTTTGCCTTGTTGGTGCAAATTCTTCAAGAGCTCTGTTAGGCGTTTCCCAGGGTGTCTGTGACCACGGACCACAAACCAGGGCATGTGTAGGAAGAGGAAATCCACCCTCCCCCAGCCCTGGAGACCAGACGTCTGAGGTCCAGTAGTCTCTGGGCCGAGCTCCCTGCAGAGTCTCCAGGGGAGGCTCCTTCCCTGCTGTTCCGGCTTCTGGGGGCTCCGGGCGTCCGCGCCTGGGCTGGTGGCCGCCTCCCTCCCGTCTCCGCCTCCGCCTCCACGTGGCTTCTCCCCCATGTCCGTGTCTCTCCTCTTGTGTGTCTCATAAGGACTCTGTCCCTGGGGTTAGGGCCACCCCCATCCAGCAGGAAGCTCATCTCAGACCCTTCACTCCATCACGTCTGCAGAGACTCTGTTTGCGAATGAGCTCCCTTGCTGGTTCCGGGGTGTCACACATGAGTATTCCCGGGGGTGCGGGCGGGCACCAATCAACCGCTTACGGGGCACACAGGTACCCCCCCTTTCATGGGGTCAGGCACTTGGCCATGGGACTTGTGTGTCCCGTGCACGTCAGCGGAGGTAGCACAGCAGAAGCTTGAAATGTGCCTGCATGCTTGGGTTTGCCCCCATGGTGAACCTACATCACCTTGGGGGCAGCTATTGCCGCTTCGTCAGGGGTCCCGGAAGGAGATACGAGGAGACCCGTACACGGCCTGGGTGCACGCTGGTAGCAGGAGCTTAACAGAGGCACGCCGCAGACCTGGGACAGTCTGTTCCCTGCAGCTCAGATCTGAAGCCCAGGGTCCATGGTCTGGCCTAGCCAACTGGACTACAGCTGACCCACAAATCTCCTATGAAACAATGTTGTGTTTTGGCCACTGAGTTCCAGGCTGATTTGTTACAAAGTGTTCTTGTGTCAGCCGCTGACGATCATGACAAATAGGCAGCGTATTAAAAAGCAGAGACATCACCTGGCTGACAAAGGTCCGTCTAGTCAAGGCTGTGGTTTTTATACATACAGTCACGAATGGATGTCAGAGCTGGACCGTAAAGAAAGCTGAGCGCTGAAGAATTGATGCTTTGAAACTGTGGTGTTGGAGAAGACTCTGGACAGTCCCTTGGACTGCAAGGAGATCCAACTAGCCAATCGTAAAGGAAATCAGTCCTGAATGTTCATTGCAAGGACGGGTGCTGAAGCTGAAGCTCCAATCGTTCGACCACCTGATGCAAAGAACTGAGTCATTGGGAAAGACCCTGATGCTGGAAAGGATTGAAGGCGGGAGGAGACGGGGACGACAGAGGATGAGATGGCTGGATGGTGTCACCACGACTCGATGGACACGAGTTTAAGCAAACTCTGGAAGATAGTCAGGGACAGCGAAGCCTGGTGTGCTGCAGTCCATGGGGTTGCAAAGACTCGGACACAGCTGAGCCGCTGAAGAGCATCGGGAGAGCAGAGCCCAAGGGCAGCAGTTGTGATCTCGAAATGCGTTTCCACTCAACAGAGAGAAGTCGCTAAGCAGACTTTTTAGTGCCTCGTGTTACCAACTAGCTCCTCGTGGCTTTAACGAAGAACATCCTCGAGCAATTTTCTTTTTTTTTTTAGTTCTTTTTAGGCCTTTTCCCTACAAATGGAGCTATTTTTATGACAGTGATGTCGGAGTGCCCCAAACATCGCAAAATGATTACACACGCTCCGTCGCAAGATTTTAATAATGACGAAAACATCTGAGTGCAATTAGGGCTTCCTGTGTAACGCCTCAGTTCCTGCTGGCCTGACGAGTTGCCTCTGCGGACTGAGGAGCTGCGAGGCCTTCTTTACGCGACGGGGCAATTTCAGAACAAAACAGAGTCCTCCCTTCTGAGCCCGGGGAGGGCAGCGGGCCCCTGGGTTTCAGGGGGCTCTGCGTCCCGTGGGCTCTTGTGAGAAGGTCCGCTCGTCCGGACCGCAGGGTGAAACCTGGGTCCTCAGCTTCTGTCTCCGCAGCTTCTCCTCTGGAGTGGAGAGTGGCCAGTCCGCAGAGACCCTTCTCATCATCACTGGCCATGAGAGAAGAGCCAGATGGCGGCGGAGGCGCGGGGAGACCCCAAGGGAGAAGGTTTGCCCGGGATGTTCCGTGAGCGGGTGAGTCCCCAGAGGAGGGGACCGACAGACTCAACTCCTGTTCATTGTCCGTCGCAACCGTCCCCAGCCTTCTTGGCACCAAGGACCGGTTTCGTGGAAGACAGTCTTTCCAGGGAGCGGGGGCTGGTTTCGGGATGACCCAAACACACTGCATTTACTATGTGCTCCGTCTGTGACTAGGGCATCTGTTTCCATCTCAGACCATCAGGCTTTTAGGTCCTGGAGGTTGGGGACCTCTGATTAGGAAGAAGGGCTCTAGAAGGACCTCAGGTCCTTATTAGAAAGGGTTCTTATTAAAAACCGAGCACCGTTCTAGAACGTTCTTAATAAGAAGGTTCTAGAAGGACCTCAGCAATTGCGTCTTAGGTGCCCACCTAGAGACGGGCACCGCCTTCCCAGAGCAGGAAGCAAGGGAAAGGCCACGCTGGGGCAGAAAGCCGTGTTCCTTTAATGCTTTGCGCAGGGGGAGGTGTGGACCCGCAGACGGGTACCACGGGAGCTGGGACGGGTGATGGATGCGGAAGCAGACGGCTCCGGGCAGCGCTGGATGGTTCTGTTCCGCGTCCACACATGCACAGTTCAGGGCGGACCAGGAGGTTCACGGGGAAGTGAGAACCACGCTGACAACGGGTGTCCGCAGGAGAGAACGCTGGACTCCTGGGAGTTGACAGCAATCATCCCAGGCGGAAAAAGTCCAACGCTGATGTTTGAAGTGCAGGGAAGGTCACGCAGCTGTGCCCGACCCTTGGCAACCCCGTGGACTGCACCCCAGCAGGCTCCTCTGTCCACGGGATTCTCCAGGCAAGAATACTGCAGTGCCTTTCCCTTCGCCAGCGCATTTTCCCAACCCAGGGGATTGAACCAGGGTCTCCAGCATGGCAGGCAGATTCTTTACCATCTGAGCGACTATGGAAGCCCCGGCGTGGCCGAAAGCAAGGTTTGTATTTGGGCAGAAGTGACCGAGATCAGGACAGCACAACAATGAATTCAAAGACCACCACGCGACACAAACGTGCAATGTCCAGGTCTCCGTGCAAAGAACTGGGAGACTCGACAGGACCTCCACAGGACACACCGCGAGAAGAGAATTCTGAATACTTGGAGCGCCACGGCACCCTGAAAATCTGGTCCGGCCAACAGCAATCTATGGTCTAGAAGGTTTTGTCTGAAATCCGAGCTTTCAGCATCTCTGTCGTTGGATGACGCGCTGGATACACACTGAAAGCAGAGATTCATAGGCTTGGACTCTCAAGACGACGAGTAAATGATACCCCCGATCCTTCTATTAAACGAGTGGGGAGGGATATTTATGAGACCGTCTCCCCCACACATAAGAGATTACAGGGAGAAATGAAGACAGCAGGAAGGATATTTCCCTCAACAAGGTTGCGTGGAGAAGATGGATGTAATTGCAAATACGGAATTTATGAAGTGCATCCGCTTCGTTCGTCCTCGGAAAACGGTGGCAGCGACTGGAGCCTCTGCAGCGCCCCCCACCCCCCCTACCCCGGGACAGCCCTGCCTGGGGCTTGTCATGACGCCGGTGGCTGCATTCTTCCCTCTCCTTCGCGTTATTCCTCTCTGGCTTCTGTCTGTCTGTCGGGCAGGGGGCTCCCGTAGGAACCACATGAACTACCAAATAACTCGCATATGACCCAGCAGTGCCACCACTGGGCATACACCCTGAGAAAGCCCACACTGAAAGAGACCCTCGCACCACTACGTTCATCGCAGCCCTTGTTTTTTTTTGTGTTTGTTAAACAGTGGCCGGACACGGAAGCAACCTAGATGTCCATCGACAGGTGAGCGGATGCAGAAATTGTGGTACGTATATACGGTGGAACGGTGCTCGGTTTTTAATAAGAACCCACTCGAGTCGGTCCTGATGAGGCGGATGAACCCAGAGCCTATTGCACAGCGTGAAGTAAGTCAGAAAGAGAAAGACAAATCCTGTATATCGATGCGTGCACGTGCAATCGAGAAAGATGGTGCTGATGAAGCCATTGGCAGGGCAGCAATGGAGACGCACACACAGGGAGGAAGGGTCTGGGGACGGGGAAAGCGGGGGAAGGAGGAAGTGGGATGAGCTGACAGAAGAGCAGGGAAACACATACGCAGCCGTGTCCGACTCTCTGCGACCCCACGGACCGCAGAACGCCAGGCCTCCCTGTCCATCACCAACTCCCGGAGCTTGCTCAAACTCAAGCCCGTCGAGTCGGTGATGCCATCCAGACATCTCATCCTCTGTCGTCCCCTTCTCCTCCAGCCAACAATCCCTCCCAGCATAGGGGTCTTTTCCAGTGAGTCACCTCTTTGCATCAGGTGGCCAAAGAACTGGACTTTCAACTGCAGCATCAGTCCTTCCAATGAATATTCAGGACTGATCTCCTTGAGGATGGACCGTTCAAAAGCACCAATTCTTCAGCCCCCAGCCTTCTGTATGGTCTGACTCGCACATCTATCATCCGTGCATGATCGCTGGATATACGGCAGAGAGAGGCCAGCACAATACTGTAAGGCATTTATCCTCCAATGATAAAATAACGGGAGAAAAAAAAAGAACTCAGTTGAAAGGACGACCCTGGTGGACTAGCGGTTAAGACTCCACCTTCCAACGCAGGGGGTGAGTGTTCGACCCCTGGTTGGGGAGCTAAAATCCCACGTGCCTTGCGGCCAGAAAAGAAAACAGAAGCCAAGTTGCAACCAATTCAGTAAAGACCTTAAAACGGTCCACGTCAAAGAAACATCTTTAAAAATATAAAAAAGAATGCGGTGGAGCACAGCCGAAACTTGTCTCCAGAAATGCAGAGGAAGGTGAATCCTGAGAACCTATCCGAGCGCGCTGGGCTTACGGTCAAATTTATTTTTTCTCCAGACCTGTGCACCCCTGCCAGGAATTTTAATTGTCCCAGAAATTATACACGATAATTCCAGCTTATAAAAAATCTTTTGTAAAATTAGAACTTGGACTCGTCTTCAGAAAAAAAGGAAACCCAAATCCCACTCATCTCGCAGGCGTATTTAGTATCGAAAAACCACCCCGCATATCTGCATATAATATTCTAAATAAGAACCATCTGCTTGCAATACAGTTGAAACAAGGCAGAGTTCACATAAAACAGAGTATCCCTTTATTAAAAAACATTTGCACGAAATGTTTGCGTGTAGGGACGTTTTTTCCACATGTCCCAAGAGAGTTGGTCTAAAATAGTTAAATTTTTTTTTTTTTTTTTGGTATTCTAACACATCGAAGAAAAGTTGCAGGCATTAAAATCCAACACATTAATTTTGTCTCGCTGAAAACCTTCTGGCCGATTATAGACAAGCTCCGGGGGCCGCCCCGCGAGTAAATTCACTTATCTCATGATGTGGGTATATTCTTTTTTTTTCTAATACACTGTGCGGCAGTCACAGTATTGATCTGATGTTATTAGATATATTAAAACTCCAAAACTACTTTTGAAAATATAATAATTCTGCAAGTTTTCAGAAACTTAAGAACGTTAAAAAAAAAAAAAGAATAACCCATAACCGAAAACGTCGGGCAAAATAAAATTCTCTCTTGTGAATAAAATCATCTTTTGATTCCCAAGAAAAACTCAGGAAAAAAAATGGTCTGCCAGTTTCTAGCCAGGCATGATAAATATCTCTCCGCAAAGACCCCTCTTCGAAGCAGAAATTAAAGGGACAGCATTGTTGGGATTAAATTTCTTCTAGAAAATTAGTGCTCCAGGAAATATCCCCAAAGAGTTGATTGACCCATGTGTTGAGAGTTATCCTTCATGTGATGTGAACTTTTCGTGGCGTGCAGAAAGAGGAAAATGGGACCAGGGAAACATGCCTTAATTAGTACAATTATATCTGTCCATCACCAATTAGGAGGAAATTATAAACCCCTCAGAAATGGAGGAGGGACGTGAAAATCAATTCTTGCTTTTATCCTTTTTTTATTTTTTATTTTTCTGTCATATTGAAACTTCAATGCCCAGAGCTCCGGGGCTTGAAAAAGTCAAACTGAATACAATCCAATTAGGGTTAATTTGATGTCTCATTTGTGGTTCATTGCGGTAAGCCAATGAAGACGTTTGTGAACCCGGAGAGCACACACAAATTAGCCTCAGTTGCACCGTGCTGGGCGTCACCCTTTAAGCAGTCCCTTTTCCAGTGAACTTAGCATTTACCGGAGTGCAAATGATTAAACGCACGGGGGGCTCCGTGTGCCGGGCAGACAGCTGTGTCCAGAGACCAGGCAGTGGACCCCCTTAAGCAAGGGGGTTCTGGATATGAATTCTGTCTTTTTTCCCTGGAAACACACCTGGTTTCCCAAGGGCCCTCTCCCAGAGTGCTCTCTTGGGTACCGAGTTGGCACTGGAGTGGGTGAGTTCTCTTTATATCCTCTGCCGGCGTCTCTAACCTCTCCTGCCCTGGGACCTTCTGCCCCACTACCCTTCTCCAGCTGCCCAAGAACTCACAGAGAGCATCCTTTGCTCCGGAACCACATTGAGAAAGTTCTGCTCAATTAGGTCAAGAGATAGTGTCATCCACTGATGCACCCACCCACTCACAATGCAACCATGCAACTCTGCAGCCACCCATTCACTTATGCATCCATCCGCCCATCCGCCCATCCGCCCACCCACTCACTGACCCACCCATGCACCCATCCATCCATGCACGCACCCTTTGCTCACTGAGAAACAGAAGAGCCGTCCTCCCCTTCCTCACAAACAGTCCCGCATCCCCTCGGGCACCTCCAGCATTTTCATATGGAGCCACACAAGCAAGACGCACGGTGAAAACACCCGTGGGGCCCAGAGGGGCATCCACAGAGGCCCCCGGGGAAAGGCAGAACCATGCCTGACCTCCTCACTCAGCAGCTAAAAGAGGAACATGGAACCAACCAGCATACAATCATGCGTGTGACAGGCGTGCCGTCTGGACCCCGCTGTGTTATTTTTTAATCATTTTTAATTACTTAATTTATTTGACTGCACTGCGTCTCAGTCATGGCACGCGGGTCCTTTGGTTGCAGCTTGTGAAATACAGTGGCCCGGCCAGGGACCAGGAGCACAGACTCTTAGCCACCGGACCCACCAGGGAAGCCCCGACCCTGCTGCATCTTCGGATGAAAATCTTCCCGGCTTGCATACACATGACTTCTCAGCAGACTCCTGCCTCTTAACCACTTCTCAGCGGGCAAACTCCTGGCGGGTGTGCTTTATAGAATCCCTAGCAGTAAGACATTGTTTGAAAGTTTGAAAAGTGTAATCGCTCAGTCATGTCTGACTCTTTGCGACCCCATGGACTGTAGGCTACCAGGCTCCCCCGTCCACGGGATGTTGCAGGCAAGAGTACTAGAGTGGGTTGCCATTGCCTTCTCCAGAGGATCTTCCCGACCCAGGGATCGAAGCTGGACCTCCCACATTGTAGGCAGACACTTTACCGTCTGAGCCACCAGGGAAGTCACATTTGGAATGACAAAAAAAAAAAAAAAATCAGTAAAAATGAGCGTAGGGAAAGCTCTCACGGATCCTCTAAAAGGTGGCCGGCTTGCATTCCACATCAGCAAAGCCTTCCGAAGCTTGGGGCAGGGCAGGAAGTCTGACAGGAAGGCGGTAGCTGCCGTGGGCTTTTTCCAGCTTGACTGATGGGCTCAACGATACCATCTTCTCCCCCTTGGCTTTTCCAAGAGGTGCGTCTGCGGTGCAGGGAGCTGGCAAGTCCGCTTTCCGTGGATGGTGAGTGGGTAGGAGAGGGACATCTCCAGCAGGGGAGAGTCAGCATGTCCAGACGTCTTCACTTCTGCAGAGAGATGCTTCCCCTTGACTGTGTGTCTCCTTTCTCCTCTGAAGCTTTGCAGCTAAAGGTCCTCGTGTATAAAAGTGGTTATAGGCTTGAGTGAGGGTTGGACTGCAAAGAAGGCTGAGCGCTGAAGAACCGACGCTTTTGAGCTGTGCTGTTGGAGAAGACTCTTGAGAGTCCCTTGGACTGCACGGAGATGCAACCAATCAAAAAGGAGGTCAGTCCTGAATATTCACGGGAAGGACTGACGCTAAAGCTGAAACTGCAATACTTTGGCCACTTCATGCGACGAGTTGACTCACTGGAAAAGACCCTGATGCTGGGAAAGATTGAGGGCGGGAGGAGAAGGGGACAACAGAGGATGAGACGGCTGGATGGCATCACCGACTCTGTGGACATGAGTTTGGGTGAACTCCGGGAGCTGGTGACTGACAGGGAGGCCTGGCGTGCTGCGATTCATGCGGTCGCAGCGAGTCGGACACGACTGAGCCACTGAACAATGGATTTGGGTACTGCCCATCACTTGGGGCGCCTGTGTGTTTGCCCGCAGAGATGCAAAACCTGGGTACCCGGCACGGTTTGTCCTCGGAGATGACCACTTACCGAAGGTGTTGTTGAGTCGCTCAGTCGTGTCTGACTCTTTGCAACCCCATGGACTGTAGCCCCGCCAGGCTGCTCTGTCCACGGGATGCCCCAGGCAAGAAGACTGGAGTGGGCTGCCGTGCCCCTCCTCCAGGGGATGTCCGCGACCCGGGGGTCGAACCTGCGTCTCCGTCACTGGCTGGTGGACGCTTTGCCACTGAGCCACCCGGGAAGCCCGCAGTTCTGCGTCCCTGGCGCGGCGTATCCTCCGCTCACAGAGGCACCCCTGTGTCCCGCCCCCAAGGGGACCGTCCCGGGTGCCCTGACGGCCGCGGGCTGTTCAGCAGCTCAGCCTGGGCCTTAGCGGAGTCTCATGTCCCTGCCCAGTGTCGTCCTGCTCAGAGGTCGCCCGGCTGTCCTGCCCGCATCCTGCCAGCCTGACGGGGAGTCAGCAAGCATGACTCGGGCGGGCTTCACTCTTGAGACAGCGGCGGCGCGACGCTGCTGCCTTCCCACGTCTTCCGAGGATCTCGCTGAGATGCTGGGGCCGGGCTGTGTCGGGTTTGCATAGCATTCAACCGTGGCCGGTGCAGCATCCTCCCTTCCTTTCTCTCTGGGCGCTTCTCGCCCTGAAATGAATTCATCTCTTTGACAGGATTCAGGGGAGACATTCCGAGCGCGGTGTCTCGTGATTGAATCACTCACGGAACTGGAAGGCCCGCTTTGATAACCTGAATGTCGTTCCGTGGAAGGGCTTCCCTGGTGGCTCAGCTGGTAAAGAATCCGCCCGCAGTGCGGGGGACCCGCGTTCCATCCCTGGGTTGGGAAGACCCCCTGCAAGAGGGAACTGGCCACCCACTCCAGTATGCTTGCCTACTGGAACTAATCCTGAATTCTTCTCTTTAAAAACAGCTACGTGGCTGGGGACATTCCTGGTAGTCCAGTAAAGACTTTGCCTTCCAGGGCAGGGGTTGAGGGTTCGATCCCTAGTCAGGAAGCCAAGATCCCAGCGCCTTAGAGGCAAAAAGCCAAAAAGGAAAACAGAAGCAAGATTGTTACAAATGCAGTAAAGACTCAGAAAATGGTCCACATCCAAAAAAAAAAAATTGTTAACTACCTTAACAGCAGTGGTTTCCCGGTGGTTCCGTGATAAAGAATTTGCTTGCAAACGCAGGAGACATGGGTTCAATCCCTGGGTCAGGAAGATCCCCTGGAGAAGGAAATGGAAACCCACTCCAGTATTCTTGCCTGGAGAATCCTGTGGACGGAGGAACCTGGCGAGCTGCAGTCCATGGGGTTGCAGAGTTGGACACGCCTGAGCGACGGAACAGGAACAAAATAGCTGATTCACAAAGCTGTGTTTGTTTCAAGCGCACAGCAGAGTGATTCGCGTACACAGATGCGTGCGTGCATTTTCCCCTCGTTATTTTTCCTTTATAGACGATTCCAAAATACTGAGTAGAGTGAGTGTACTTCCCTGTGCTGTACTCTGCGTGCTCAGCTGCTCAGTCGTGTCCGACTGTTTGCGGCCCCAGGGACTAGCCCGACAGACTCCTCTGTCCACGGGATTCTCCAGGCAAGAATACTGGAGTGGGTTGCCGATTGCTACTTCAGGGGATCTTCCCGGCCGAGGGATCGAACTCAGGTCCTCTGCATCGGCAGTCAGACTCTTTCCCCTCTGAGCTACCAGGGACGTCATATATATGTATATATGTGTGTGTAATGTCTATGCATGACCGAGTGACTGTAACGTATACCTGAAGCTAACACAACCTGACACACAAACTACACTCGAATATAAAACGGAAGAAAATAAGCTTACAGTTAATAAAGGGGATAGGGGATGATAGGAGGAATAAATGATGTTTTGGGGAACAGCAGATGCACACAGTACTATGTATAAAATGATTAACCAGCAAGGACCTGCTGCACAGCACAGGGGACTCTGCTCAATCCTCTGTAATAACCTTATGGTCACCAGGGGGAAGGATGGCGGAAGGGACAGTCAGGGAGTCTGGGATGGACATGGACACACTGCTGGATTTAACACGGAGAACCAGCAAGGACCTGCTGGACAGCACAGGGAACTCTGCTCAATATCTTATAACCCATAATGGAAAAGAATATGAAAAGAAAAGATGCATATATGTCTGTTTGTAAGACTGAATCGCTTTGCTGTGTACTTGAAAGCACACGACCATGTAAATCAACTATACTTCAAAAAATAAATAAAGAAAATGGAAAAAAGTAGCAAGCAGAAGCAGACCCATCTTTGAATTCTCCAGTCAAACAGAACCGTGGAAACGTGCAAACAGAAATGAACATCTAGGTACCATTTGGGGCCTGTTCTTTCATTCCTCCGGGCACAGAGATAAGAAACCCACCGAAAGCAGACCTCACAGGGGCTGTTGGTTCAGAGCTCACCCTGGCAAGGGGCTCGGCCCCCGTGGCTCGCACTTGGCGGAGACCCCCAAGGCAGGCAGAGGACAAGGAAAGCAGTGGAGTGAAAGTCCGTAAAGAAAAGAAAGAGGTCCCCTTGGGGGAAGCGGTCGTCCCGTCTCTGTTTCCTGCAGGGACGAGGCGGCTCGGTCCAGAAGCTCACGCTCCCCGAGGTGGGTGGGCCTCGTCTAATCGGGCGACGGCCCGCACAGTGAGAAAAGGTGGGTGATGGATAATTCTCGTCCCGTCTCTCTGTGTCTCTCCATCTCTGTCTCTCTCTGCTTGAGCTAGCACACGATCGTCTCCTACCCTCCGCGCCTTGTGCTTGGACAGAATACACCACCCGCCTTCCTGGGTCTCGGGCTTGCAGACGGCAAGTGGAGCGTGTTCTCAGCCCATTCCTAAGATCCAGCTCGTCTGTGCGTGCTGAGTCGCTTCAGTCGTGTCCGACTCCGGGCGACCCCGGGGACTGCAGCCCGCCAGGCCCCTCTGTCCATGGGACCCTCCAGGCAATAACACTGGAGTGGACTGGCATGGCCTCCTGCGGGGCATCCTCCTGACGCGGGGATGGAACCCGCGTCTGTCGTGTCTGCTCCATCGGCAGGTGGATTCTTTACTGCTAGCGCCACCTGGGAAGCCCCACAGACATACTGTCTAGTTTTACATGATACACACTAGACACCTCGTCTCACACGTATCCAAATCCAGCCTGTGGGTTTTATTTCTCCGGCGGACATTCACCGATACTGCGTGTGTCTCTGGACTTTAAAGGACTAGGCATTCCTCCCAAATATGCTCACACGTCCCTGTTGATATCCTGGGGTGCATCTCACAGCAATGAACGGCCCCAACAATATATCGATAAAGCTACGTTTATGGAAGGTGCGTTCAGGCTCCTCCCAGCCAGCCTTGGGGAGTTCGGTCCTTAAAGAGCAGAGGTGTTTCGTGACCCACTCCCCATTCCCGTAACCAGAGAGATGCCGGCCTATTCACACGCCATGGACTTCCAGGGAACGAGTGTATTTGTTTCCGTGTGCCGTCTGCAAGCTTTAGGGAGCACCCCAGTCAGCAATGCGGAAAGCCCCTATTTTTTTTTCCAGCGTGAGTAAAGTGGACCTTTCACTATTATTTACTTGTAAGAAAAATCTCCCTCCATACAATGCTGTGCATTTTGCAGGAAGCTTGTCTCTTCCCCTCCCTCTGTCTTTCTTTTTTTTTTTTTTTTGACTTCGTCTAATGAGGCAGAATATAGTTATTTTCGAGGCGGGCATGGCAACGCACTACAGGATTCTTGCCTGGAGAATCCCATGGACAGAGGAGCCAGGTGGGCTACACCCCACAGAGTTGCAAAGAGCCAGACACGCCTGGCGCGACTTGGCACGCACATAGGCACGGTCATTTCCAAACATGCCCTTTTAATTGAGACAAAACCAGCCGCGAGATTGTTCACTCCATTTACTAGTCCGGCTGAAAAGGTGTTCTATTCAGACGCATGCATGTGCCCCTCCCCACTCTCCTCTGTGTCTCAAAAACACGGTGAGTGAGAATGAAGCCGTAGGAAAATGAATTCCTGTCGATGAAATATTTCCAGCGCGGAGAGCTGGGATCCTGTCCACCGTTTCTGCTGTGCAGGGCCTGGCTGGCAGGCTGCATAATCAGCCTTCTGTGGGGACCCATCAATTCTTGCCTGATTTTCTCATGCACCAAATGCATGGACTTCATATCCCAACCATTTGAATTAAACCTTTCCTTATAAGCTTACTGATTTTTTTTCCCCTCCACGGACCCATAAAAGGGTGGCTGAACATTCATTTCCCAACAAAACGCCAGCGCTTCCGTTCAAAATAAAATGCAGGCATGGTTGAGCAGAAGAACATTTTTATCATTCTTTGAAGACGTGAGGGTATGAATGACAGCTGCCTAATAAAAAAAGATTCCAGAGACTACATTCTTTTCTCTTAGATGGTCTACCAGAAATAAGCAATCTCCACATGCAAGTTTTTCTTTTTCTGTAATATTTATTTTGTAGACAGGGAGTTCGGCCAGCTGTTGTTTGCACAGAATTGAAATGATACCAATTCCAAGGCAATCTTAATCATCTTTTAACACACAGTATAAATATTAGGATTGCTGGCTACCGCTAAGAGATTTTGTGTTCACTTTTATTCCTCAAACAAGGCAGGCTGTGGGTGCTGCCACAATTTGGAGTCGATTAGTTGAAAATAGCCTGGAAACATTTTGAATTACATTAAAATAGCAACTGTCACCTCCTTTTCTTGTCAAGTTCGGGATCACCGAGCGTGTGCATATGTTGATTTTGTTCCCCCTCCCCGCCACCCTCCCGCAAATAAATTGGAAGAATCGTCGGCGTCGTCGATAACAGTGGTATCAAGAGATGAATTCCTGTATGCAAATGATTTACTGGCTTCGGTTTAATTTTAGAAAGTCAAGGCAGAGGAGGGCGGCGGACAGCTGACTGCGGTGGGCGCTAACACCTTGTCGTAGGTATTCTGTGTGTGAGCAGATGTGTGCAAACAGGCATGTTTGTGTGTGATGTGGGTGGCACGGGGGTGTTCTGAGAAAGGACACGTGATCCAGGTGGGGCTCTACAACCCTGGGGGAAGCGGGCTTGCCCGGGGACCCACATTCCGGGCAGACGGTCCCCGAACCCGAAGGAACGCCTCCCCACTGCTCTTCCGAGGCCACGCAGCTCTACTCGCGGAGACCCCGGGCACGGGCTGATTTTGGAGCTCGGTGAATATGTGCGAAAGCAGTCTCGACACGCAACCGCACTCCGCAGCTCTGCTGTAAAAAATTTGTTTTGAAAATGCGAATCTGTTGCAAAGCAACTGATCTCTATTAGAGAAACAAGTTGGACCCAATGGGAGTTCTGCATTTGTTTATGCAAAAAGCGCAGGCTGGAAAGAAAAAGAAAAAAGCGAGGTGAGTGCAGAAAACTGCACACGGTGGAAGCAAGGCCTTAAAGCAGGGACAGACAACGCTCACTGGGGTGGGCACACCTCCGACATCACCCAGGGCCCTTTGTTCGCGGGGGATACCAGGGAGGTCCCCGCCTGTCCCTGTCTGGGGTTACACCTTTTGGGCTGAAAACAGACAGAGCTTTCCTCCATTTCGTCACCTAAGGCTGCAAGACTTTTGACGCCCGAGTCCAACCAGCAAGCCACAAATCTGATCCTTGTTCAGGTCAAAGGCCACGGGCATTGACACATGGAAGCGTGTCTTCCCCGTTTAGCGTGCATCAGCTCACACCAGCATTTGTCTTAGAGCCCGACCTTTCCTGCTTACGTATCTTTGACTGCACGATAATGGCTTTGCAACACTGTGTTGGTCTCTGCCGTGCATCAACATGAATCAGCCGTAGGTGCATGCACCTCCCCTCCCTCCTGAGCCTTCCTCCCGCCTCCCACCCCGTCCCACCCCTCTAGGTTGTCAGGTGAATGCGTGCCATGTCGCGCCAGTCCTGTCCGACTCTCTGCGACCCCCATAGACTGCGGCCCGCCAGGCTCCTCTGTCCGTGGGGTCCTCCAGGCAAGTAGACTGGTTGTCACAGAACACTGGACTTCAGCTCCCTGTGTCACAGAGCAAACTCCCACTGGCTGTCTAACTTATATGCGGTAATGTCTATGAGCGCCCCGAATCCCGTTTCCCCTCATCACGTCCATGCTTATGCAGTGATTTTGCACAGCGCATTGATTTTCCAACACGCATCTATGTATTGGGGCAAAACCGACTTGGGTATCTCCTTTAAATTTCAGGGTTCTCTCAGTCTGAACGATTTCTATCCTCTGTGTTTGCAAAAGAGGAAGACGAGATTACATATGATTGCGTGTGGTGTTGCGTCTGATCGCTATCTTGCGTCTGACTCTGTACGACCCCGTGGACTGCAGCCCCGCCAGGCTCCTCTGTCTGCGGGGTTTCCCAGGCAAGAAGACTGGAGCGGGCTGCCATGCCCTGCTCCGGGGGATCTTCCCAACTCAGGTATTAAATCTAGGTCTCCCACGTGGCAGGCGGATTCTTTACCCTCTGAGCCACCAGAGAAGCCCACGAATACTGCAGTGGGTAGCCTGTCCCTTCTCCGGGGGATCTCCCCCTGCAGGGGTCTCCTGCATTGCGGGCAGATTCTGTACAAGCTGAGCTACCAGGGAAGCCCATAGGTATGTGTAAGCGCCCCGAACTGTATAGGTCACCTCAATAACATGGGGTACCCCAAATCTGTATGATATTGCAGCTACCTAGTAACTGCATAAGTTACTCCAACAACGCAGGTTACCTCAATAACATGGCTGCCCCGAATATACAGGACACTCCAACCGTCTAAGGTGCCCCAACATATAGGACACCCCGGGGCATCCCCGGTGGCTCCGTCAAGAGCCCCCCTGCCAAGGCAGGAGATGCAGGTTCGTTTTCCTGGGTCGGGAAGATCCCCTGGAGGAGGGCATGGCAACCCACTGCATGGAGAATCCCATGGACAGAGGAGCCTGGCTGGTTGCAGGCCATGGGATCACAAAGAGGCGGGCACGGCTGAACAGCTGAGCGCACACACGGCTGCACACGACCCCCACCTGTGTGAGGTGTTGCAACTATGTATGTTACGTTAATAACACAGGGTACCCCAAGGACAGAAGACAGCCCGACTACAAAAGGCGCCCCGTCTACCTAAGGCATCCCGAGCATATGAGAGACCCATCCGCAAAGAAAACGTCACCCTCAGAGGTGCCCCACCCGTGCTGCATCGACCAGCCACCCGTGTAAGCCTCACACTGCCTCTCTCAAACACGTTGTGTATCCGCGGTTCAGGACCCTCGTAGACGTCGGCATCACACGTGTTCGTCTCCGTTTTAAGGAACCAGCTCCGAATCAAGGCACGAACAAGAGCATTCAAAAGCAGAGACGCCACTTAACAGGCAAAGGTCCATCTAGTCAAAGCTATGGTTTTTCCAGTGGTCACGTACAGTTGTGAGAGCTGGAACATAAAGAAGGCTGAGCGCCAAAGAATGCATGCTTTGAACTGTGGTGCTGGAGAAGACTCTGGAGAGTCCCTTGCACTGCAAGGAGGTCCAACCAGTCCATCCTAGAGGAGATCAGTCCCGGGTCTCCTCGCAGGTGGCCTTCAGCCCCGCTTTAGATGATTTCAGAACCAGAAAAGCCTGGCGTTCGCGGTCACCTCTCCTTTCTGCGTGGGTTTCCGCGGACTCTCACACGGGTTCATTTTTCGTATCTCTCTGGCTCAATGAACAGAGCCGGTGGGGAGGGGGGGGAAAGCAGGCTTTTTTTTCCTGCTGAGGACACATTCCCCGCGCCTTAATTGACGAGGAAAGTGGGTCGCTCACTTGCCTCGTGTACCTTTTTTACATAATAGGTTACTTTTAATGGCTCCTTGAAAAACAATTCCTCAAAAAATCAGGTAATTGCCAAATGCACTGCCCTAGCTCTTTTTTTTTTTCCAAATATGTCAATTTTTTTTTTTTTTTCAAAGTCTGACCTACTCTGCTTTCCCTGAATTCCTTCGCTTGATTGAAAGAGATAACTTTTTAACGTGGTGCGTGATCACCCAATTGTGTCAGGGCACATAGCATTAATCAGATGTAACTAACGTTCAATCCTAAAGGAGATCAGTCCTGAATCCTCATTGGAAGGACTGATGCTGAAGCTGAAATTCTAATACTTTGGCCACCTGATGCGAAGAACTGACTCATTAGAAAAGACCCTAATGCTGGGAAAGATTGAAGGCAAGAGAAGGGGACGACAGAGGATGAGACGGCTGGATGGCATCACCGACTCGACGGACGTGAGTTCGAGTGAACTCCGGGAGCTGGTGATGGGCAGGGAGGCCTGGCGTGCTGCGGTCCATGGGGTCGCAGACACGACTTAGTGACTGAACTGAACTGATGTTCACAGGCGTTAAAAAATCTGCACTGGACACTTTTTTTTTTCCTAATCGTCATGAGTCTCTTTTGAACACCCTCAATCCTGGCCTATCAGAAATGAGGGCATTAGAACACTCATGGAAGACAATGATGCTCTGCCCTTATTTTGACAGGAAAAGACCTGGGCCATCATGCTCGACAGGCAGATGGGGATTCAAAGATGTCTTCGTTTCACCCGTGTTGCAAGCCTCCACTTCTTGCAGTGTGTCAGTGTCCTGGAGCGGTTTTAACAACATACCCCAAACTGGGGGCTTAAATGAGAGACATCCATCCTGCCCTGGGGACCAGACGTCTGAGCTCAAGGGGTCCCAGGGCTGAGCTTCCTGCAGAGTCTCCAAGGGAGGGTCCTTCCCGCCTCTTGGGGCTTCTGGGGGCTCCAGGCGTCCATCCCTGGGCTGGCGGCCGCCTCCCTCCTGTCTCCGCCTCCGTCTCCACGTGGCTTCTCCTCTGCGTCCGTGTCTCCCCCCTTCTGTGTCTCATAAGGACCCTGTCCCTGGGTTTAGGGCCACCCCCATCCAGGAGGCCCTCATCTCAGACCCTTCACTCCATCACCCCTGCAGAGACACTGTTTCCTCATAAGGTCCCGTTCCAAGAATCAGAATTTGGAGGACACCGATTCCGCCCGAGGCAGGTGAGAATCAGATGCGGGAGAAGCCGAGAGCCCCAGGGATATCTGTAAGAAACATGACACTGCCAGACACACGCCTTTCTCAGCGGACCGTGTTGCTGCCCAGCTGGCACAGAAGACCCAGTAGCGTCCTGCCCATCGCTGGCCTGCCACTTCCTTCCTCCAACAAAAGTTCCCAGAGAACTAGAGACTCATCTTTGCTGGAAAAAGAGCCCGAGAACACGCACCCAACACCCACCACGTTGGGGGAACTCAGGACTTCCCAGCAGCTAAAAAATAAGGTGCACTTCACCCCTGCTCCCTCTTCATCTTGTTTGAGTGTCAATTAGAGACGTCACCTTAACCTCCCAGACGGTCGCTGCTTGTCCCCGAGAAGTGACATCTCTTCTTCATCAAGTCAGAGGGTGACTCTGAGGCTTCCAGGAAACCCACACTCGCGGCAGGTACCGCATTTGATCTCTGGAATCTGTGATCCTGTCCTGTGTGTGCGCGGCTCCTGTGATTGCGACAGATTTTGGAGGAAAACAAAAAAAAAGAGTCAGCGAGTATACACTGGGAAAAGGGACCTCTTTCACTGGCAGCTGCCAGGGCTGTGAGCAGCTCTTTAAACAGGCAAAAGTGTGCTTTTTGTAAAGCCTGGCTTCCAGGAGAGGGAAGAAGAAAGTTAAAAAAAAAAAAGGATATTTCTCTTGTAGCAGGAAGGTCAGGTTTGTCCTGATTTGGACTCTTAAGCATGGAGCAGGTACCCTGGTTCGTTTTGGATAAACACAAACTACACATCTCTGGTCCATAAAGATGCTTTTCCATTATCAGGGGCTCCGCTTCACGGTTGATAAAATAAGGTCCCCAGTGAGAAGCAGGGCTTCTGCGGTGGCTCAGATGGTTAATAATCTGTCTGCCACGCAGGAGACCTTGGTCTGATCCCCGGGTCGGGAAGATCCCCTGGAGAAGGGAATGGCTACCCACTCCAGGATTCTTGCCTGGAGACTCCCACAGACGGAGGAGCTTGGAGAGCAGCTACAGTCCATGGGGTCTCAAAGAGTCGGACACGACTGAGCAGCTAGCGCACAGCCCATGAACACTGAAGCATGCCGTATTTCGAGGCTCTGGCTTGCTCTCTGTTTGTTTCGCCTTCTGAGACGGCCCACGCTCTCTCTGTGCAGTGTCTTTCTCCCTAAATAAAATCACTTCCTACCGAGAAGAAGGAAGGGCCTAAAAATCACCGGCGACAGTTGCCATGCGAGCTGCGAGGTACCTCAGCTCCCAAAACGGTGATGACGAAAGTGCTGAGTGTTCAGCCACTGTGGGCGCAGAGGCTTCTTGTCTGTAGGTGCAGAAACAGAGGTGGCCTGCTGGGGTGCCTGGGGGGGCTCACCTGTTGCAAAACAGGTCCCTCCCAAGACCTCCGGCTCCGTGGGTGCAGCCAGGACCATCGAGCCTGGAGACTGCTAACGGGTGGGTGGTAGGAACAGCTGCTGAAGCTCAAAGTGGCTTTGGAAGAAGCCCAGCTGCCACTCAGTGCACGAGCCCCGGCTCCGGGCTAAGTAGGAGCCCCAGAGTGCCTGTGACCTTGTTTTATGGGCCTGCCGAGGCCAGAGCCCATAAATCTGCCCTGGGCTGCCGTGAAATCCCTACATCTCCCCTTCTCTCTCCCAGCTGGGGCCACCTGAGCGAGCTTATCAGACCACCATTGCCACAGAGTTCCTGGCAAAGGTGGGGACAGGGATGGGCCACTGTCTGGAGAGGGTGGCCAGCTCTTTGGTTTGTGGAAGGCAGCGCCCCCGAGATGAGAGATGGGAGATCCCCTGAGAGTGAGTCTGAACAGCACGGAGGCTTGTTTGCAAGAAAAGCCATGGGGATGCTATGAAACACAAGCTAGGAGAAGCGAATCTGGGCTCCAGAAAGAAGGCTAAACTGTTTACCCACACAGGGAAATGTGCCTGCCAACCTGGCATGCTGGGGAGAAAGGGGGTGCCCAGAAGGAGATCCTGGTGTCGAGTCTCTTGGGCACCCTAAGGGCATCTTGAAAGTAGATGCTGAAATGGAAAATCACATACGTGAGTCCAAGGCAGCACGAGTCAAAACAGCCAAAATGTAGCGGCAGCCCAAGTGTCCATGGATGGATGGATGGATAAATGGATGGTGGAGGGAGGGATGGACAAATGGATGGGTGGATGGACAAATGGAAGACGGATGGATGGATAAATGGATGGATGGAGACGGAGGGAAGGAGAGGGGTGCGGAAAGGGAGAAAAACCAACAGTCAAAGGCAAACCCATTTCCCCACTCGGGCTTTTTCTAAAGCCGCAATCAGTGACTCAGTGAGCTGGAATAACTAGAAAAGAGTTTATTCAGTCTTCTCATTTTTCAGGTGGGGAGTCTAAGACCTGACTGCATCGAGTCACCCACAGATATTTCAAAATAGGTCTTCAAGCAAAAAGTGGCTCATGGACATTTCTAGCGGCTTTATTCACACAGTCTGAAAAGCGGAGGTAGGTGCCACGTCGCCAGCTTTGCATGGAGAACTGCCGCAGCCTCCTTGCTCCCACGAGGGCCGTTGACAGTGGGCCAACCCCAAGGAGTTTAGCGGGGAGAGGTGTGGAGGAAAGAACACAAGCAGTTGCAGCTGAGCGAAGCGCCTTGATCGAGCCATTCCTGAAATCCACTTCACGGATGTTCGCATTACATTAAGCAAATACTTTCTGTGTCACTTTAGCCAATTAAGGCTAGGGTGTCTCTGAGTGCTGCCCTAACATCTGCACATCCCACCATCCTTCCTTAAATCCCAGCTTTGAGAATGGGGTTCCCACTTCTGATGCCATGGCTTAACAACCACCAGTGTACCTCAAAAGAGCCTCTCATTTCTAGGACAGCCTGCAGAGCTAGGTGTTTCTTATTTTTGGGTTGAGATTCCTCTTGAGAAGTGGATCAGCCCCGTATTTGAGGGCACCTTACGGAGCGGGGTGGGCTTCCCTGGCGGTGCAGATGGTACAGAATCTGCCTGCATTGCGGGAGACCTGGGTTCAATCCCTGGGTTGGGAAGATCCCCTAGAGCAGGGGATGGCTACCCACTCCAGTATTCTTGCCTGGAGAATTCCATGCTGGGCTACAGTCCACAGGGTCGCAAACAGTTGGACACGACTGAGTGATTATAGCTTTCCCTACAAAGCCTCAGATGACATTGTCAAAAATGCATTTGTGCATGCGAAAACCCCTTCCATGGAAAAAAGAATCATGTCTAATTTCACATCAAGAATGCCACTGAGCTGCAGTTCTATGTCAAAATACACAAATACATAAACAGAAAAAGAAAACCTTTAAGCATTTTTATACCATTCTAATTAATTAGGAGACATGAAGCACTCAGCAGAAAAATGTAGGATTATCCTATGCCCTGATTTTGGATGGAGGGAAAAAAAAAAAACCAACAGCATTGCTTGAATTCTAAACAATGGGAATTTTGTTCCATTTCCGTCATTTCACTACTGATTAAACCTGAAAAGGTGAAAGGGAAATAGACCAGCTCGAACACATGCTTTTAAGGAATAAACCCAAGGTTTACATCCTTTGTGAATTCGGTTCTGTCTTGTAAGGGTGTGTGCGTGTGTGTGAAAGGGAGTTGCCTCATGTCTCCAGATCATAAGAAATATAGATGGCAAGGAATTAAGGGGAAAACATGTAAATACAATCACTTAAACCCTGAGCATATTTCAACTGGAATGAGGCTGCACACAGGCGAACAAATTTATCGTAGACTCGGGGAGGCCATTTCCGTGCACTTCTGCTCCGGGAGGCCAGAGGCGCCAGCCAGGGGGAGGTTCGAGGATCGCAGAAACTCCTACTTTTATTTTATTTCCTTTTATTTTTCTGTGGCTGCCTCTGACCCTGCAAAGAAAGACCCGATTCATAGAGAAACTGCAGGCTCGCCCTCCTGGACGTGATCCTCATTAACACCCCCCAATTGCAGGCGAGTGTATTTTCAATTTGCTAACTGGCGAATAAAACTTTACAGCGGGTGGGGGTGCTGCCTAGCCTGTGAGTGGCAGCCCGCGGGCGGTGCAGGCCGCCACCCAGCGCCAGTGCCCCGGAGGAAGGCGCGGGGGCCAAGCGGAGACACCCTGGACGTGGCTTCAGGACAGCGGTTGGAGCAGAGAGCCTCAGGGAGGTGGAGGGGGCAGGTCGGCGGGGGCGGCTGGTGGGCAACAGCCGTGTCTGTGTCTGCAACAAACAAGGGCACCAGAACACACGTTTGTGTCTGCACTCTGCCCGATAACACGTGCGTGCGTGTGTGGTCAGTCGCCAAGTCGTGTCCCACTCTCCGCAACCCCATGGACTGTGGCCCGCCAGGCTCCTCTGTCCATGGGGATTCTCCAGGCAAGAACACTGGAGTGGGTTGCCATGCCCTCCTCCAGGGGATCTTCCCCACCCAGGGATCGAACCCGCGTCTTCTGCATCTCCCATGTTGCAGGCGGGGCGGGTATCAAAAGCTGTGAGAACCTGGTGTTTAGCACAAAGAAGTCTGTTCAATGCTCTTTGGTGACATAAAGGGGAAGGAAATCCAAAACAGAGGGGGATGTCTGCATACCTAGAACTGATTCAGTTTGCCAGACAGCACAAAGCAGCACGACATTGCAAAGCAATCATAAAGTGGATGTTAAAAAGTCCCTTAGCCATGTCCGACTCTTTGCGTATACTCCAACATAAGAAATTTTTAAAGAGCCGTGATCCAGGTAAGTGTTAATCGCTCAGTCCTGTCTGACTCTTTGTGACCCCCACGGACTGTAGCCCTCCAGGGTCCGCTGTCCAGGGGATTCTCCAGGCAAGAATACTGCAGTGGGTTGCCATGCCCTCCTCCAGGGGATCTTCCCCACGCAGGGATGAACCCGCGTCTCCTGCACGGCAGGCAGAGTCTTTACGGACTGAGTCACCACGGAAGTCCCCCTGATCCAAGGAAGACGGACATTAAACAATTACACAGATTTTGGTAAGCTTGGCACGGTTCCCAGCTTCCCCACGGGGCCTGGCACGAGGTGGCCTGGTCATCCGTCTGTTCCTCTCCTGCTGCAGGACTGTGTCCGAAACAAAAGCAGCTGTTTTGGCGAATGCAAAAACACCGACTTGCTCTATGCATCTGTGTAGAGCAGTCTTTGGGACTCTGTGGGGGAGGAGGAGGGTGGGAAGGTTTGGGAGAATGGCCTTGAAACACGTATATGATCATATGTGAAACGAATCGCCAGTTCAGGGTCAATGCATGTTACAGGACGCTCAGGGCTGGTGTGCGGGGATGACCCAGAGGGAGGATTAGGGGAGGAGGGAGGTGGGAGGGGGGTTCGGGAGGGGGAACTCACGTACACCCGGGGCGGATTCATGTCAATGTATGGCAAAACCAACCAACATAATGTTGTAAAATAACTAGCCTCCAATAAAAATAAAAATAAAAGACTAAAGTAACAACCCCCCCCCCAAATAAAACCACCGACTTGGGCTGCGTTCTGCGACCGTGTCTCGTGTCCGTGGGCAATAGCATGGGTCCCCTCCACGCCCTGCTTTCTGCCACGCTGCATTTCTTTAAGAGTTCCAGGGTCAGTGGAGATTCCAAGGAGGGGTGCCCCGGGCCTGCACCATGCAGAGCCTCGACCCCCACAGCCAGACAGCCTCAGCCTGTGCAGAGGTGGCACCTGGAGCTTATTGCAACGTGAATGCTCATTATTCCGCTGCCATCTAATTGTTATTTTGCCGAGAGAAAAGCCCGGAGTTTGCTCTTACGAAGGCAGGAACATGAGGGTTCTTTCAGGGGTTCCCCCCGGGGGAGCGGGGGAAACATCGTGAAAAATTTCCTTCCCTGTTTTGTTTTGTTTTTTAACACGGTGGTCCCATCACGTTCAGTTACTCTGCAGAGTGAAGGCCGGGGAGGCAGGGAGGAGGTGATGGGGAGGGTGGGGTGTTGAGATTCCACCCTCTGGCTGGGAGAGAAATCGGTGAGGGTTCTCCAAACTCGCGGCCTTAAAAACCCTTGACAGCTTGATATGCTCACCGCTAAGTGGAAGCGACGGAGGCCCGTCAAGAGCACGACACGCTGATGGAGGCTGGCAGGGATCACGCCAGCAGCGTGATGGGAACTGATGACTCCGGCCCCGCGCACGCAATTGCGCTTCAGTGGTTGCCGCTTGTCTGACGGGCCGAGAGAGGAAGTCGTTCAGAGAAAACCTGTGTTCGCCCCATTTCCACCTCCGTCGTCTTGGAAAGAGGTTGCAAATTGTTTAAACTGAACCCCCACCCACCCACCACCACCACCACCTCCGCCCCAAAATACGGCGGCATGAGTACCTCATTATGACAACGAGTTTTGATACATCTTGGGGGGAAAATATTTTAAAAACGAAAACGAATAGGCTCCACTGATGGGTTTCAGATGTGGGTGTCCGCCAACGCCGAGAAAGCCAGGCGCACGATGAAAACACACACACACACACACACGCAACATTAAAGGGCTGCTGTCACGGGCCTTGCCAGGACTTTTCTCTGTCTGTCTGTCTGTCTGTCTGTCCCGCGTCTCTCTCTCCTTTCTGCCTCCCCCACTTCGAGGATCTAGCCGCGCTGATGAGAGCCTCGCACGCCCCGCGGGCCTGTGGCCTTTCACGCGCGGGACCAGCGGAGACCCGCCGCCTCCACACGAGGGACGGGAACCGGCTGGATGTGAAGGCTGCCCACCGTCCGGGCAGAAATGACTTCCAACAGGTCTGAGCTGAACTCCCCCAGCACAGACACGGCCGCCTTCCCCCTCTTCCTCTCGGTTTTTTTCGTTTGTTTGTTTGTTTTTAAATGGTCCCAAATTGGCTGTTTAATATCTGAGCGCTTACAGAGTCCCCCAAGGATGTGGAAACGGAAGGCGAGGGCCCGGGGCCACCAGAGGGGCCCCCGTAGCAGGGAAGACGGCTCTGATGACAGGTCCGGGGGGAGCCCGGCGCCCCCCAGGACATGCCACCTGCCGCCGCCACCCCGGCCAGGGGTGACCTTCAAGCACCGCGTAGGAAAAACATTAACGGAAGGATTTGGGGGGCTTACCTTCCCTCCCTGTCATCCTCCTGCAAGAGACGCACTCAATAAATTAAAAGAGAGATGAAATACGGGCCTTTCAGGGCCAGAACCCGCTGACAAAAATGCAGCAGGAGACGTGGCGAGAGAGGCCGGGACGGAGCGCCAGAGGAGAGGGCCCCCTGGGGGTGTCCGGGGGAGCCGGCCTCACACAAGAGCCAGCAAACCCTGTGTCCTGCCTTCTCAGCGGACCTCCGGAGAGACGTCCCTTCCAGAGAAAACGAGTGCTTCCCAGGCCATCATCACACGCACATCAGTATCAAGAAAAGGAATCTGAGAGGAGAACTGCAGGGACCCTGAGAGGGGATTGCCGGGGGAAAAACCCTGTTAACATCCTTATGAATCCCTGCGTTTCATAAGATACACGCCCACGTCCTCACCTGGAACTCACCACGATAGCGAAACTCGCTCAGGCGAGTCTGACTCTTTGTGACTCCATGGGTGTACAGTCACGGGATGCTCCAGGCCAGAAAACTGCAGTGGGTGGCTTTTCGCTTCTCCAGGGGATCTTCCCCACCCAGAGATGGAACCCAGATCTCCTGCATTGTAGGCTGATTCTTTACCTGCAGAGCCACTGGGGAAGCCCAACCATGAATATGTGCAGCAATGGCACCCCACTCCAGTGTTCTTGCCTGGAGAATCCCAGGGACGGGGGAGCCTGGTGGGCCGTAGTCCGTGGGGTTGCTAAGAGTCGGACACGACTGAGCGACTTCACTTTCACACATTGGAGAAGGAAATGGCAACCCGCTCCAGTGTTCTTGCCTGGAGAATCCCAGGAACGGGGGAGCCTGGTGGGCCGTAGTCCGTGGGGTTGCTAAGAGTCGGAAACGACTGAGCGACTTCACTTTCACACATTGGAGAAGGAAATGGCAACCCGCTCCAGTGTTCTTGCCTGGAGAATCCCAGGAACGGGGGAGCCTGGTAGGCTGCAGTCCGTGGGGTTGCTAAGAGTCGGACACGACTGAGCGACTTCACTTTCACACATTGGAGAAGGAAATGGCAACCCGCTCCAGTGTTCTTGCCTGGAGAATCCCAGGAACGGGGGAGCCTGGTAGGCTGCAGTCCGTGGGGTTGCTAAGAGTCGGACACGACTGAGCGACTTCACTTTCACACATTGGAGAAGGAAATGGCAACCCGCTCCAGTGTTCTTGCCTGGAAAATCCCAGGAACGGGGGAGCCTGGTAGGCTGCAGTCCGTGGGGTTGCTAAGAGTCGGACACGACTGAGCGACTTCACTTTCACTTTTCACTTTCACACATTGGAGAAGGAAATGGCAACCCGCTCCAGTGTTCTTGCCTGGAGAATCCCAGGAACAGGGGAGCCTGGTGGGCTTCCGTCTATGGGGTCACACAGAGTCGGGCACGACCGAAGTGACTTAGCAGCATAAGGTATAAAACTAAACAAAAAAGGTATAAACCTCTGTCCAACACCTTGGGGACCTGTATCTACAGAGAAACAGCCTGTCCTCCGCCTGAGGACCTGTATCTACATGAAACACCCTGTCCTCCGCCTGAGGACCTGTATCTACAGGGAAACACCCCTGTCCTCCACCAGAGGACCTGTATCTAGACAGAAACACCCTGTCCCCCTCCTGAGGACCTGTATCTACAGGGAAACAACCTGTCCTCCACCTGAGGACGTGTATCTACAGGGAAACACCCTGTCCTCCCCTGAGGACCTGTATCTACAGAGAAACACCCTGTCCTCCTCCTGAGGACCTGTATCTACAGAGAAACAGCCTGTCCTCCTCCTGAGGACCTGTATCTACAGGGAAACAACCTGTCCTCCACCCGAGGACCTGTATCTACAAAGAAACAGCCTGTCGTCCTCCTGAGGACCTGTATCTACAGGGAAATACCCTGTCCTCCCCTGAGGACCTGTATCTACAGGGAAACACCCTGTCCTCCCCTGAGGACCTGTATCTACAGAGAAACACCCTGTCCTTCCCTGAGGACCTGTATCTACAGAGAAACAACCTGTCCTTCACCCGAGGACCTGTATACAGGGAAACACCCTGTCCCCCTCCTGAGGACCTGTATCTACAGGGAAACACCCTGTCCTCCCCTGAGGACCTGTATCTACAGAGAAACAACCTGTCCTCCTCCTGAGGACCTGTATCTACATGAAACACCCTGTCCTCCTCCTGAGAACCTGTATCTACAGAGAAACAGCCTGTCCTCCACCCGAGGACCTCTTTGTACAGAGAAATACCCTGTCCTCCTCCTGAGGACCTGTATCTACAGAGAAACAACCTGTCCTCCCCTGAGGACCTGTATCTACAGAGAAACAGCCTGTCCTCCACCCGAGGACCTGTATGTACAGAGAAACACCCTGTCCTCCTCCTGAGGACCTGTATCTACAGAGAAACAGCCTGTCCTCCACCCGAGGACCTGTATGTACAGAGAAATACCCTGTCCTCCTCCTGAGGACCTGTATCTACAGAGAAACACCCTGTCCTCTACCTGAGGACCTGTATCTACAGGGAAACACACCTGTCCTCCACCTGAGGACCTGTATCTACAGAGAAACAACCTGTCCTCCACCCAAGGACCTGTATACAGGGAAACACCCTGTCCCCCTCCTGAGGACCTGTATCTACAGGGAAATACCCTGTCCTCCCCTGAGGACCTGTATCTACAGGGAAACACCCTGTCCTCCCCTGAGGACCTGTATCTACAGAGAAATACCCTGTCCTCCTCCTGAGGACCTGTATCTACAGAGAAACAGTCTGTCCTCCACCCGAGGACCTGTATGTACAGAGAAACAACCTGTCCTCCCCTGAGGACCTGTATCTACAGAGAAACACCCTGTCCCCCTCCTGAGGACCTGTATCTACAGAGAAACAACCTGTCCTCCTCCCGAGGACCTGTATCTACAGAGAAACACCCTGTCCTCCTCCTGAGGACCTGTATCTACAGAGAAACACCCTGTCCTCCACCCGAGGACCTGTGTCTACAGAGAAACACCCTGTCCCCTCCTGAGGACCTGTATATACAGAGAAACAACTTGTCCTCCTCCTGAGGACCTGTATCTACAGAGAAACACCCTGTCCTCCACCTGAGGACCTGTATCTACAGAGAAACACCCTGTCCTCCCCTGAGGACCTGTATCTACACAGAAACACCCTGTCCTCCACCTGAGGACCTGTATCTACAGAGAAACACCCTGTCCTCCTCCTGAGGACCTGTACCTACATGAAACACCCTGTCCTCCTCCTGAGGACCTGTATCTACAGAGAAACACCCTGTCCTCCTCTTGAGAACCTGTATCTACAGAGAAACAGCCTGTCCTCTACCAGAGGACCTATATGTACAGAGAAACAGCCTGTCCTCCTCCTGAGGACCTGTATCTACAGAGAAACACCCTGTCCCCCTCCTGAGGACCTGTATCTACAGGGAAACAACCTGTCCTCCACCGAGGACCTGTATCTACAGGGAAACACCCCTGTCCTCCCCTGAGGACCTGTATCTACAGAGAAAAACCCTATCCTCCGCCCGAGGACCTGTATCTACATGAAACACCCCTGTCCTCCACCTGCGGTTCCTTCACCTTACAGTATTAATTCCCTTTCTCATCATCATGACTTTGTTGATGGAGAGGAGCAGCTTATCAGTTACCACTCGTAATCCAGTCAACTTAACCTCATGTTTTGGCAATGTCCCTCCTTTTATTTGTGGTGACTTCTCAGGAAACAGAGTTTATAAAGGCTCGTGCCCATGAAGACTACCTTCTTGTTTCTCCCTAGGAAGACTCCACAAAGAATTCCTTCAGTTCCCAGCGCTTGTCCCCCAACGATCCCAAGTTTCCAAGTTTTGCCTGCCCGTGCCAGTCTCTTGATTGAAATGATCATGACGACACTCTGGAAATGTTACCCACTCCTAGAGGGATGTGCCCGCGAAGGGGGACAGTCACCGAGGATGGGAAGTTTCCTTGGAGTGGTAGAATGCCTGTCACCCTCCCCAGCTTCCTATCGCCAGGGCCCCTCCACTTTCTGCGGTGACAACCCCAGCACCCCGGCCCCTCCTGGAGGAAACACCTGTTTTTCTCCTGTACCCCGGGGGCTGAGCTCTGCCCAGGTGCCTCCGTCCCCTCCTGCTCGGTCTCCCAGGTCACCTCGCCAACAGGTGTTTTCCCTCAGAATCGGCTCTCGTCTGAATTCAGCCCAGGAATCACAGGCCTGCGGGGTCAGGGGTCAAATGCAGCCGCGCGGATTCCCCCGGGGGGCCAAGGCTTACCAGGTGTTTAATATTATCAGCCCTCATTTGCCGAGAGTCTGATGGCGTGTTCTCCGCGGTCCCAAATAAATTTAACGAGAGTAACTTTCAAAGCCCGCTTATTAGAGCGTCTGCTCAGTGGACGGGCCGGTTAACGGTAATTCGAGGAGGCAGGTGGACCCTTTCTGAGAGGGAACACATACGCTCCGCGGCCTGGCCCCATTTGCGGTAATTTTGGGGTCTCATTTCCATTTGTAAGGAAGATAACTACTTACATATGGAAGCAATAAATAAGAGAAGTCATTAAAATTTCTCTCATTTAGGGAAAAAAAATCTTAATGAAGTAATATCTTTGCCAGGGCAGGCAGAAATGTAAATTAGACATAGGAACGAAACCTATTAAAGAGAATTGCTGTGTTGCTAGTCTTTTTTTTTTTTTAATCTAATGAATTTATGAATTGTTGGTTGTTGGGTCACAGACTTGGTTAATTTCCGATGTGTTTAGCTCGGCTGGAAGGAGGAGGGAACGGGCTGCCTAGGAGCCCACAATGCTGAGTCCATTAGTGAGGTCTTGCTCATCGGAACACAAATACCAATGGCAGGGGCCTGATGGTAAAAGATGTGGGTTCACGCTTTTTGACTCTGGGTTTTTTTTCTTTTCCTCCAACATCTCCCAGTTGTCATGAGAGAACTGAAACAGCAGAAGGCATGGCCCACCTGCTCCACCGGCCAGCTGATTATAAAGTTTACGACGAGGCTCTGCTAATGTCTTGTCACCCACTCCTCCTAGCGGGATGCGTCCATGAAATGAGATGGTCACTGAGAAATGCATCGGGTAGTTGTTTCAGAACAGAGGGAAATGCTGAACGGAACAAGAATCTAATTTAGGGGTCCCTCGGTGCCTGTGTAATAAAAAGAGAGGTTTCTCCTACGCCACCATGGCTTATGTGGGGACTTGAAAAGCCCTTTGCTTGAACGTGCAGGAGAAGGGCTGCCGTGGGTCTCAGCGGAGTTTCAGGGGGGTGAAGCTGTGTGCACCCCTTCACCAAGACCATGTCGGGCAAGATTCTTGTGCCTGGAAGTACGTGATCGCTGTGAGGTTCCTGGGGGTGGAGGCTTTTGTCAGGAACAGCCAGCACATGTGTCTGAACCACCCAAGGACCATGCTGACCTCCCAGAGACGCATTCACCTGCAGACCCCAGACTGAAGCTTCAATGATCCTTCATTTCCCTGTGATCCAATAGCCGTGGGTGAGTAATGTGACATGACTTTTCACAAAAACCTCCTCCTAAAAGTATAAGTGGACTCTGGTCTTAGTGAATGTTGGAGGCTGAATTCTGTCTCCCCCAGATTCCTACATGGAAGTCCTAAACCCCTAGGACCAAAGGATGTGGTTGGATTTAGAGATGGGTATCTACAGGGGATAAAGGTCAAATGGGGTCACTAGGGTGGGTCCTGAACCCAAAGGACTAGGATCCTTAGAAGAAGAGGAAATCAGGTGGCAGACACACACAGAGGGACGAACACCCGTGACGCTGGGAGGAGATAGCCATCTACACATTCAGGAGATAGGTAAGCCCTGCAGACGCCTTGATATCGACCTTCCTGTCTCCAGTACTGGAAGCCAACATGCCGCTGTTGGTTTTCAGTCACAAGGTCATTACTGACTCCTTACAACCTCATGGACTGTCCTGAACCCAAAGGACTAAGATCCTTAGAAGAAGAGGAAATCAGGTGGCAGACACACACAGAGGGACGAACACCCATGACGCTGGGAGGAGATAGCCATCTACACATTCAGGAGATAGGTAAGCCCTGCAGACACCTTGATATCGACCTTCCTGTCTCCAGTACTGGAAGCCAACATGCCGCTGTTGGTTTTCAGTCACAAGGTCATTACTGACTCCTTACAACCTCATGGACTTCAGCACAGCAAACTTCCCTGTCCTTCACTATCTCTTGGAGTTTACCCAGACTCAAGTCAATTGGGTCGGTGATGCCAGGAAACCATCTCAACCTCTGTCACCCCCTTCTCTTCTTACCCTCCATCTTTCCCAGCAGCAGGGTCTTTCCCAGTGAGTCAGCTCTTCACATCAGGTGGCCAAAGGATTGAAGCTTCAGCTTCAGCCTCAGTCCTTCCAACGAATATTGAGGCTTGATTGTCTTTAGGATTGACAGGTTTGATGTCCTTCCCGTCCAAGAAACTATCAGGAGTATTCAAGCACCATTCTTTGGCGCTAAACTTTCTTTATGATCGAGCTCTCACATTTGTACATGACTACTGAAAAAAGAATAGCTTTGACCATATAAACCTTTGATGGCTCAACTTTTTTGTAACGACATAAGATGTGATATTTAAGAGATAAAATCTGACAGAACCTAAGGGGAGATGAGGTAAAATCTGACAGAAATTAGGGGTTTCTGAGGTAAAATCTGACAGAAATGAGGGGGTTTTGAGGTAAAATCTGACGCAAAGATGGAGGTTCTGTGGTAAAATCTGACAGAAAGAAGGATTTTCTGAGGTAAAATCTGACAGAAAGTAGGCATTTCTGAGGTGATATCTGACATGAACCATGAGGTTGTAATGTATAATCTGACAGAGTCTAGTGGGTTCTGAGGTAAAATCTGACAGAAATTAGAGGGTTCTAAGATAATGTCTGATAGAAACTAGGAGGTTCTGAGGTAAAATCAGACAGAAATTAGGGGGTTCTGATATAAAATCTGGTAGAAACTAGGGAGTTCTGTGGCAAAATCTGTAAGAAACTAGGTTATTCTGATGTAAAATTCACCAAAACTATGGAATTCTGTGGTAAAATCTGACCAGAAGATGAGGTTCTGAATCCAAATTTGACAGAAAGAAGGTCTTTGTTATCACCCAAAATTCTGAAGTAAAATCTGCTAGAAAACAGGTGTTTCTGAAGTAAAATCTGGCCGAAAGAAGGAGGTTCTCAGGTAAATCTGACAGAAAGTAGGAAGTTCTGAGGTAAAATATGATTGAAAAAGGAAGTTCTCACGTAAAAATTGATAGAATACAGGAGGCTCTGTGGTAAAATATGACAACAGGAAGCCGGTTTCAGGTACAATCTGAAGTTCTGATGTGAAAGGTGAACATCGAATAAAGTTCTGAGTTAAAGTCTGACAGAAACCGGGAAGTTCGGAGGTTAAATCTAAAGTTCTGTTGTGACATTTGACAGAAGGAAGGAGGGTTAGAAGACTGGTCAAAGGATTCTCGAGTGAGGTGGTGTTTCATGGAATTTTCATGATGGAGGTTATGAGGGAATGATGGGATTTTGAGAGATGTATGGTGATAGGGATTTCTGGGAAAATTGGAGAGGTTATTCTAAGAATAGGACAACAGAGGTCATCTGATCGATGAATGGTGAGAATCTTTTCTGAGTAAAAATGTGTGAGGGATTTCTGTGAGAAACAAGGAAAATGAGGTCTCTGACATTGGGAGGATGTGAGGAAACTCTTAGAGGAGAGCGAGAGGTAACTCTGAGTAGGGGAGTGACTGGAATCCTGACGGAGGTTAATGAGGTCATCAGTGTGGGCCCTGATCCCATAAGACTGGGGTCCTTATAAGAAGGAGAGACCAGGATAGAGACACACCCAGGGGGGTGACAGCGTGAGGACACAGGGAGGACGAGGCCGACTACGCGCCCACCAGAGAGACCTCAGGAGGAACCAGCCCTGCCCGCACCTGGATCTCAGATTCCAGCCTCCAGCACTGGGAGGAAAAGACGTGTTCTTTGAGCCACCCTGTGTGGTATTTGCTCCGCAGCCCCGAGCAATCTCATCCCCTGACGTACGGGCCTGGATTTTCCAGAGTCGTTTTGGAAGCGTTCACCTCGTCCCATGGAGAAGAGATGGCTGGGTTACAGAGCGGCTGGTGCTGCAAATGGGATCCATTCTTCGGCTCCATCCAGGCGGAAGGTGTGCCAAAACACACACACACACACACACACACACACACACACACACACGTGATTGGTTTACGTTTCAGGCTTCCTCGGATGACAAACACAGTCACAAAAGGGAATCATATGGTCTGGAGGTCAAAGGGGGCAGTCCCGGTTGACCTGGCTTGGAGATTCCACGTGCCAGTGTGGTAAAGAAAATAAATGAATAAATAATTTGAAAAATAACAAAGCAGAAGATCAACGAGGACCTACTGTATAGCACAGGGAACTCTGCTCAATATTCTGTACTAACTAAATGGGAAAGGAAGAGGTACTTGTCTATAACTAAGTGAATCACTTTGCACCTGAGACTAACACGGTGTTGCTAATCAACTCTATTCCAATGTAAAATTTAAAAATTTTTCCAGATAAAATAAAATAGCTTTATTTGTGCTCCCAGAGATGTGAAACTGGCGTTTGCTCCCCCGTGTTCATTACACTCTTATTCGTAATAGCAAGATACGAAAAAATTCAAGTGTCCGTGGTATAGAGACACAACAGAATAGTATTCAGCCTTGATAAAGGAGACTGCCATGGCTCTTTGCGACCCCATGGATTGCAACCCGCCAGGCTCCTCTGTCCCTGGGATTCTCCAGGCAAGATTACTGGAGTGGGTTGCTATTCCCTTCTCCAGGGGACCTTCCTGACCCAGGGCACACCTCTTGTGAAAAATCTCAATCTCTTGACTGCAGATTTTGCACAACAGGTGTGCCTGAAATACATTTCTTTATGTCAAAGTGTCTTTGGAGCCATTAATTTCCCACCCTGTAAAACCACTGACATCAGATGTCCATGTGTGTCTTCCAAGTGCAAAGAAGACAGATGAAAATACCCAGAAGGGAACATCTCCAGCAGATTTTTTTGTGCATCTGGACATCCATCCATGACCCCAAAATGCATATTTGAATACAGGAGACAGTGGCACGCACCGGTTTCTTCACGGGGCGCTCTTGCAGGCAATAGGTGCATTGTGAAGGAAATTTTTTCTAAGCGCTCAGACTGGCAAAGATCTCGTAACCCTATTTCGTTGTTGTTCAGTCACCAAGTCATGACCAATTCTTTGCCATCCCATGGACTGCAGCCCTCCAGGCTTCCCTGTCCATCACCATCTCCCGGCGTTTGCTCAAATTCACGTCCATGGAGTCGGTGATGCCATCCAACCATCTCATCCTCTGTCGTCCCCTTCTCCTCCCGCCTTCAATCTTTCCCAGCATCAGGGCCTTTTCCAACGAGTCGGCTGTTCGCATCAGGTGGAGCTTCAACTTCAGCCTTGTTTGGTCAAGGAAAAAAAAAAAACTAAAACGCCGGGGGCTGGCGACTTCGAGGGGGTGGGTAGGAGAAGGTGCGTTGAGAGGCAGGCATGGAGAAATCCACCGCAGAGTGTTGTGGATTTTATGTCCTGACCACAGCGGGTGTACATGGAAATACTTGGGTGGGTTTGTGTGAATTAAAACATTTATAGAGCCCCCGGCTCCCGTTACCTCTTAGCCGTCTTATTAAAGTCCCGTTAGCGTCGACACGGGGCTTGTAAACCTGGTGGGCCCCGGCACCAATTAAAATAATAAAACACAAGCAGCTGCCACGGAGCGGAGGGTGTTGGGACAAGGCTGATGGAGGAACAGGGAGGGGAGCCCCCTGGAGCCCGCTCAACCAAGAGGCAGGGCGTGGGCTGGAACGGAGAGCGAGCCCCTGGGCTCCTGTCTTGACCGAGGTGGTGCGTTCTCAGGGACTGGGACGGAGCTTAAGGTGTGTGAGAGCCTTTGGGGTGAAATGAGAAAAAGGAAAGGAAAGATTAGTCACTCAGCCGTGTCCAACTCTTTGCAACCCCGTGGACTATAGCCCTCGGGGCTCCTGTGTCCATGAGATTCTCCAGGCAAGAACACTGGAGTGGGTTGCCATTTCCTCCTCCAGGGGATCTTGCTGACCCCGGGGATCGAACCCGGGTCTCCCGCATTGTGGGCAGATTCCTTACCATCTGAGCCACAAGGGAAGCCCTAAATTGCAAAATGAGAGAACAGCCCTAAACTGTTGCAAAAGCAAGAAGTAAGGCTATGGGCCAGCTAGCTAGACGGGTTGTGTGTGATGCAATGGGTCTGTGCCCATCCTCCGTGTCCAAGGATGCGAGGAGAGGTGAGGTGTCCATGCCCTCTGGCCAGACCACAAACCCAGGATGGTGGGGACAGGGACATCCGCACGTCGCTGACGGGACAGGGCCTGCCCGCGTCCCTTCCTCCACCACCCACCTGACTCCCAGCCTTCACGCCTTTATGTCACCACCTCCTGCTCCAGCACTGCCGTAGCCAGCTCCTTCACCACACACGCCTCCCACTCCACCATCCCCAGGTCCCTCCCCACCCTCCCCACCTCCGCTCGCCCCACCGCCCCCGGTTTCCAAGACCCAGCCTCTTCTCCGCAGGGTTTCCTACCTTGAGTCCACCCCTTCCCAGCTCCCAAGATTCGATCCCTTCCTGCCATGTTTCCTACCTTGGGTTCACCTCTGCCCATCACTCATGGAGATGCCGAGAGACACAGAGTTTTCAAGCAGAGAGTGTGTCAGGGACTTGACCAGTAGAAGCAGTGGATCACTGGTGGTAGACGGATGGGCTGCTGGCGGTCTGAGAGCCCCCATGTGCGGGAGAGGCTCAGAACTTATTCTGCTCATCAATCAAGGACCCAGACCTGGGCTCTTGGAGGTTCTACCATTCTTAAAGAGATGGGGTTATCAGACCACCTGACCAGCCTCCTGAGAAACCTGTATGCAGGTCAGGAAGCAACAGTTAGAACTGGACATGGAGCAACAGACTGGTTCCAAACAGGAAAAGGAGTACGTCAGGGCTGTATATTGTCACCCTGCTTATTTAACTTATATGCAGAGTACATCATGCGGAACGCTGGGCTGGAAGAAGCACAAGCTGGAATCAAGATTGCCGGGAGAAATATCAATAACCTCAGATATGCAGATGACACCATCCTATGGCAGAAAGTGAAGAGGAACTCAAAAGCCTCTTGATGAAAGTGAAAGAGGAGAGTGAAAAAGCCAGCCTAAAGCTCAACATTCAGAAAACTAAGATCATGGCATCCGGTCCCATCACTTCATGGCAAACAGATGGGGAAACAGTGACTGACTTTATTATTTTGGGCTCCAAGATCACTGCAAATAGTGACTGCAGCCATGAAATTAAAAGACGTTTATTCCTTGGAAGGAAAGTTATGACCAACCTAGACAGCACATTAAAAAGCAGAGACATTACTTTGCCAACAAAGGTCTGTCTAGTCAAAGCTATGGTTTTTCCAGTGGTCATTATGGATGTGAGAGTTGGACTATAAGGAAAGCTGAGTGCCAAAGAATTGATGCTTTTGAACTGTGGTGTTGGAGAAGACTCTTGAGAGTCCCTTGGACAGCAAGGAGAGCCAACCAGTCCATCCTGAAGGAAATCAGTCCTGGGTGCTCATTGGAAGGACTGATGCTGAAGCTGAAGCTCCAATCCTTTGGCCACCTGATGAAAACAGTCAACTCATTTGAAAAGACCCCGATGCTGGGGAAGATTGGAGGCGGGAGGAACAGAGGATGAGATGGTTGGATGGCACCACCGACTCAATGGACATGAGTTTGAGTACACTCTGGGAGTTGGTGATGGACAGGGAGGCCTGGCGTGCTGCAGTCCATGGGGTGGCAGAGTCGGACACGACTGAGCAATTGAACTGAACTGAACTGAACAGGCACCTGAGCTGCCGCCTGGGGGGAAAGGCTGGGAGGGGCCGGGGCTGGAGGCAGATGTGGGAAACTCTGCTCATTGGAACCGACAAGGCAGCCAGGCGAAACGCCGGGAAACTTCCAAGAAGAGCTTGTTTGTAGTAGACCAGGCCGTCCCGGCTTGCCGTTGGGTCAAGGCAACATCTTAAAATGATTTTTTTTTTTTTTTCCACTGCCCGCCCTGCTCTTTTCCGACAGCCTCTCCCATTTCCCAATTCATGAAGGTTCTCTGCCGAAATGTGGATCCATCTGGTTCCCATTTGATGGCCGTTCACTGGCAGGTCATTCTGCTGATTTTTGCTTTTTTTTTTTCTTTTTGCTTCTAGGTTGACAGGCATTTTAGGAGATGAGCTGGAGCTCGGAAAGTTCTGACAACAGCGAAAGGCGTTTTCAAGGCTAAAAGTCAAAGAGTCCAGATGTCTGGTGTTATATGCACACACCCGTCCTCCAGTCTGGGTGCAGAAGGGGGCACTTCTGGAACCTTCTTTGGGGGAGCATCCTCTAATGAGGCCGGACCCCAAGCCTGGAGGACGTTCATGTTCATACCCCTAAATGCAAGACCCGAATGGGGATAGGGTGACAGCCAAGGGTTAGGCTCTCTCAGACGCAGCGCTCACGGCAGTCAAGACCTGTGAGAGCTTGGCCAGGGGTTAGCAGATGGTTATGTATTTTAAGTGCGGCAGTGTGTCCACGTCCACCCCAGACTCCCTGACTATCCCTTCCCCCATCCTTCCCCCTGGGAACCATAAGGTCATTACAGAGGATTGAGCAGAGTTCCCTGTGCTGTCCAGCAGGTCCTTGCTGGTACTCCATGTTAAACGCAGCAGTGTGTCCATGTCCATCCCAGACTCCCCGACCATCCCTTCCCCCATCCTTCCCCTCTGGGAACCATAACGTTATCACAGAGGACTGAGCAGAGTTCCCTGTGCTGTCCAGCAGGTCCTTGCTGGTTCTCCATGTTAAACACAGCAGTGTGTCCGTGTCCGTCCCAGACTCCCTGACCATCCCTTCCCCCATCCTTCCCCCCGGGAGCCATAAGTCCTGGCCTAAGTCTGCGAGTCTGAGAAACTGGATATGTTGGATCAGTTGGGTGATTGTTGCTATTCTAGGCATGGAAATCAGATTCTAATGACCGGCTTCAGTCGTGGCGAATCCACGGATTCACTCTGTCTGTTGTATTCCATTTTGAGGATTCTCTGCTGAAAGGACACCTTATCCTCTATTTTTTCCCTAAATGGAAGCTTCTGTCTGCTCACATGCAAATATATAAATATTCAATTAGGGGCCGTAGATAAACAAGATCTGAGCCGTAGTATAAAGTGGTTTTTAAAAGTCTATAGTTGATTAAAGACTGTATTTACTGGAATTTTATAAATCCCCCCAGTGTGTTATAAATTAATAATTCACTATATTTATTTGTGTGCCATCTATGTAATCCAGTCAATTATTAATGAATACATTTATTGCATATAAATAGTAAAAAATCTCCGTCTCATAACACGACCGATGCCTCATGTTAATATACTGAGAATAGCACATAAATAATGAAACAAAGGTAGAATAAATAATTGTATCGGAGCTGTCAAGCATTTGTTTCCATTTTTTTTAATTGAAAAAAAAAAATTTTATGGAAGCGTGCTTGACGTACATGCCGAGCGTTCGTTTTTATCCAGACGCTGCAAAATGATGTCTGAAAAGGCAAGGAAAAGAGAGGCGGTTGAGCTCAGAAGGATATTCCTGGAAACACTTGTACTGCAGACACTTGAAGCCTTGTGCAAAGAACCTTCCAGGGTAGAGGCACATTCCTGTTTCTGCCCTTCAGTACAACAAGCATTTATTGGGTACCTACCATTAGCCAGACCCTGTGCGAGGGGTTGACATTTCCTCTGCTTAAGGCTCATGGTCCCCTGGCAAGTGGGTGCCGTCACCCTCAAAACCAGAGCTGTACTTTATGATCCAGTCGGCGTGTATGGATGTGAGAGTTGGACCGTAAAGAAGGCCGAGCGCTCAGGGATTGATGCTTTCCAATCGTGGTGCTGGACAAGACTCCTGAGAGTCCCCTGGACTGAAAGGAGATCCAACCAGTCCATCCTGAAGGACATCAGTTCTCAGTGCTCACTGGCGGGACTGATGCTGAAGCTGAAACTCCAATCCACTGGCCACCGGGATTTGAAGAGCTGACTCACTGAAAAATACCCTGATGCTGGGAGTGATTGAAGGTGGGAGGAGAAGGGGACGACAGAGGATGAGCTGGTTGGATGGCATCACCGACTTGATGGACGTGAGTTTGAGCAAGCTCCGGGAGATGGTGATGGACAGGGAGGCCTGGCGTGCTGCAGTCCATGGGGTCGCAAAAGAGTCGGACACGACTGAGCGACTGCACCACAACCTTATGACCCAGAAATCCCACTTCTAGGTAAGTTCCTAGAAGGAATGGGAGCACGGTCTCCGAGAGATATTTATACACGTGTGTTCTAAACGCCGCGACTCACAGCAGGCAGAAGGCAGAGGCAACCTGGTAGCCCGAGGCTGGATGACGGATAAAGAGATGAGGCAAAATGAATCAGCAGTTCAGGGTCAATGCATGTTACAGGATGCTCGGGGCTGGTGTGCGGGGATGACCCAGAGGGAGGATAAAGGGAGGAGGGAGGTGAGAGGGGGGGTTCAGGAGGGGGAACTCATATACACCTGGGGCGAATTCATGTCAATGTATGGCAAAACCAACCAATATAATATTGTAAAATAAAAAATATATATATAAAAAAAAAAATAAAGAGACGAGGCTCTGTGCCCCCTGGGACAGAGCAGCTTCCCGGTGAGGCCTTTGTGGACGCCGCACGCCCTCTCCGTGGAGAAGACGCCCACCCCCGAAGCTCCGTTGGCAGGTTCAGACCTTCCTCTGTGCTTGGTTTCCACTCGATTACCCCCCAAAAGCGCGTGGTCCCCAGGGATGTGATGTCATTTATCCCTGCCTCCCACATAGCCGGAAAACGGTCGGGTTTGTGGCTTTTGCAGAAAAAGGGAGCCGTTTCAGAAGCCAGAACTCTGTGCGTGGAGTTCCCGGGAGGGGGAACGAACCCCGTGTCTGGTCCTGTGTTGGCTGCCCGGTTACCTGAGTCTGCAGTCTGCATCCCGAAGGACCTCTCTCTCTGCACCACCCCGCGGGGCACTGCCTGTCTCCCGAGTCCTGTGCACCCTTTAAAACTCTGCAAGCGAGCTGGGTCTTTTCAGGACACCTCTGCTCATTGCCCAGGCAGAGGACGGCGGTGAGGTCTCCTTAGGTCTTCACGTGACGTCGGCCGCTTGGAAGGGGTGGCCGTCGGCCACGTGTTAAGAAGGGTTCTGAGGTGCCGTTCGGCTCGAAGAGAAGGAAGCTGTGCCGTCCCTCAAGAAGGGGGTCCCTGTGGTGCACCCCAGGGACGGAGAGGCAGGCAGTGAGGCAGGAAAGAAGTCGGAGAGAAGGCACCTTCTGTTTTCTTTCTGGAAAAACGTGGAGAGAAGGAAGCCGCGACGGCTGAGCTCTTTGGAGGTGGGAGGGGTAGAATTTTCAGCCTAGAGTCTGTAATACAGCGTCTTTCCATCTTTCTGCCTTCCTGTCTTTCTTTGTCCCTTCCTTCTCTCTCTCTCATGCATCTCCCTGTCTCTGCTACCTATCTCTATTCTATAATCCATCAAAATGTTGTATCGACCGTCCGTCCATGGATCTACCTATCAATGTAGCATCTGCAGGGCTTCCCTGGTGCCTTCAGACGGCAAAGGATCTGCCTGCGATGCGGGACACGCAGGTTCCATCCCTGGGTCGGGAAGATGCCCCGGAGGAGGGCATGGCAACCCACTCCTGTATCCTTGCCTGGAGAATCCCACGGACAGAGGAGCCTGGCGGGCTACGGCCCACGAGGTCGCAGCGAGTCGGACACGACGGAGTGACACTTTCAGGCATGTATCAATTCATCTATCTGTTCATCGGCCGTATCTATCTGCCAGTTGTATCATTTATCTGTCATCTTTTATTTGCATCAGCTATCTCATATCCAGCTGTGTACTCATCCATCCATCCATTCACCCCTCTTTATCTTCATCCGTCTGTCTGTCCATACTCGTCCATCTACTGATTCTGTTCACGGATCTGTCTGCGCCACTCTAGGCAGAAAGAGATACAGCTGCACACCGCGTTTACACACGTCTTTGGTATCCACTCAAAATTGGAACGGCATGGGTGCCAATGAGCTTAACAGTACTCTCATCAACAGAGACCCAGTAGAGGTAAGCCTGTCTGTCAAAGCCTCGAACACATAAGAATACATCCGTACGTGCAGAATGACCCTTTGTAGGCAAGTAGAACCAAATGTCACAAAAGGGAAAACAATCCCAAACAATACACACGCAAAATATGTGATGCTTATCATCGTTGACGCCTATCAGACGGGTGAAGGGCAAGCTGCCAAACACATGGACGCTAATTCAGTGTTTACTTGGGATTTTCATCATGACGCTAATTCAATGTTTACTGGGGATTTTCATCATGAGAACCTTATCTGTAATGGGATATCGTAAGGAAAACACGAGAAGGAAAAGAATCTCTCAGGTTTTGAAGTGAGAGCAAATTTTGCGGCGTTCAACCTTCAGACTTTCCCTTGTGTCTTTGAGAAGGGTTGCGGTCTTCCAATGTGGCAACTATCTCGGAGCTGTAAGGCCAGCAGTGACCCAAACTCCTCGCATAGTCACGTCTCCAAGTGTTTGTATGCGTGCGTGCCAATTCACTTCAGTCCTGTTCCACTCTTTGCGACTCTATGGACTGTAGTGGAGCCCACCAGGCTCCCCTGTCCATGGAAGTCTCCAGGCAAGAACACTGGCGTGGGCTGCCATTCCCTTCTCCAGGGATCAAACCCGGGTCTCCTGCATTGGCGGTCAGATTCTTTACTGTGTACTGAAGTTGACCTCAATTTCTTCATTTTATGCCACTTTGCCACTTTTCCAAGGTCTTCCGTCGTAGCTCATTTGGTACAGAATCTGCCTGCAATGCGGGAGACCCTGTTTGAATTCCTGGGTCGGGAACATCCCCTGGAGAAGGGATAGGCTACCATCTCCAGTATTCTGGCCTGGAGAATTGCATGGACGCCGTAGTCCATTTGGTCGCAAAGAGTCAGACAGGACTGAGCGACTTTCACTTTCCCTTTTCCGACGTATTCCAAGCTTTGAAAGAGAGACTTTTAAAATCCCTTTTTGTCCTGTTCATTTATCCAATGCATGGTTCTTATGAACACTGATTTCACCCCCAAATAACCACACAGAAGCACTGAGAAGTGTGTGTACCGTGAGGAGGTGGGGACTTGTTCTTCATTGTTGTTCAGTAGCTAAGTCGTGTCCGGCTCTTTGCGACCCCGTGGCCTGTAGCCCTCCAGGCTCCTCTGTCCGTGGGATTCTCCAGGCAAGAATCCTGGAGTGAGTTGGCATGCCCGCCTCCAGGGCATCTTTCCTACCCAGGGATTGAACCCCCCGTCTCTTATGTCTCCTGCTTTGGCCGGTGGGTTCTTCGCCACTAGCGCCAGCTGGGAAGCCCTTTCAAGTGTTTGAGTCCAGTCATGTTTGGCATCCTGTGTGTAAAGGAAGAAAGGGACAGTGAAGTCGCTCAGTTGTGTCCGACTCTGCGACCCCACGGGCTGTAGCCCACCAGTTTCCTCCATCCATGGAATTTTCTAGGCACGAATCCTGGAGCGCGTTGCCATTTGGTAACTCTACGGTGTACCTCGAATGAATCTTCTGTAGTCTCAGCACCCTGAAGGTTAGAGAGAAGGAGCTCGCACGCTCACAGAGATAACTGCACTCTTTAGGATGACTTTCTAATGACAGTTCAGTTCAGTTCAGTCGCTCAGTCGTGTCCGACTCTCCGCGACCCCATGAATCACAGCACGCCAGGCCTCCCTGTCCATCACCAACTCCCGGAGTACACTCAAACTCATGTCCACAGAGTCGGTGATGCCATCCAGCCATCTCATTCTCCGTCGTCCCCTTCTCCTCCCGCCCCCAACCTTTCCCAGCATCAGAGTCTTTTCCAGTGAGTCAACTCGTCGCATGAGGTGGCCAAAGTATTGGAGTTTCAGCTTTAGCATCAGTCCCTCCAATGAACATCCAGGATTGATCTCCTTTAGAATGGACTGGTTGGATCTCCTTGCAGTATAAGGGACTCTCAAGAGTCTTCTCCAACACCACAGTTCAAAAGCATCGATTCTTCGGCGATCAGCTTTCTTCACAGTCCAACTCTCACATCCATACATGACCACGGGAAAAACCATTGCCTTGACTAGACGGACCTTGGTCGGCAAAGTAATGTCTCTGCTTTTTAATATACTATCAAGGTTGGTCATAACTTTCCTTCCAAGGAGCAAGCGTCTTTTAATTTCATGGCTGCAATCAGCATCTGCAGTGATTTTGGAGCCCAAAAAAACAAAGTCTGACACTGTTTCCACTGTTTTTCCATCTATTTCCCATGAAGTGATGGGACCAGATGCCATGATCTTTGTTTTCTGAATGTTGAGCTTCAAGCCAACCTTTTCACTCTCCTCTTTCACTTTCATCAAGAGGCTTTTGAGTTCCTCTTCACTTTCTGCCATAAGGGTGGTGTCATCTGCATATCTGAGGTTATTGATATTTCTCCCAGCAATCTTGATTCCAGCTTGTGCTTCTTCCAGCCCAGCGTTCCTCATGATGTACTCTGCATATAAGTTAAATAAGCAAGGTGACAATATACAACCTTGACGCACTCCTTTTCCTATTTGGAACCAGTCTGTTGTTCCATGACCGGTTCTAACTGTTGCTTCCTGACCTGCATACAGGTTTCTCAAGAGGCAGGTCAGGTGGTCTGGGATTCCCATCTCTTTCAGAATGTTCCACAGTTTATTGTGATCCACACAGTCAAAGGCTTTGGCATAGTCAATGAAGCAGAAATAGATGTTTTTCTGAAACTCTTTTGCTTTCTCCATGATCCAGTGGATGTTGGCAATTTGATCTCTGGTGCCTCTGCCTTTTCTAAAACCTGCTTGAATATCTGGGAGTTCACGGTTTACATACTGCTGAAGCCTGGCTTGGAGAATTTTGAGCATGACTTTACTAGCGTGTGAGATGAGTGCAATTGTGCGGTAGTTTGAGCATTCTTTGGCATTGCCTTTCTTTGGGATTGGAATGAAGACTGACCTCTTCCAGTCCTGTGGCCACTGCTGAGTTTTCCAAATCTGCTGGCATATTGAGTGCAGCACTTTCACAGCATCATCTTTCAAGACTTGAAATAGCTCAACTGGAATTCCATCACCACCACTAGCTTTGTTCGTAGTGATGCTTTCTAAGGCCCACTTGACTTCACATTCCAAGATGTCTGGCTCTAGGTCAGTGATCACATTATCGTGACTATCTTGGTCGTGAAGATCTTTTTTGTACAGTTCTTCTGTGTATTCCTGCCACCTCTTCTTAATATCTTCTGCTTCTGTTAGGTCCATACCATTTCTGTCCTTTATCGAGCCCATCTTTGCATGAAAAGTTCCCTTGGAATCTCTAATTTTCTTGAAGCGGTCTCTTGTTTTTCCTATTCTGTTGTTTTCCTCTATTTCTTTGCATTGATCACTGAGGAAGGCTTTCTTATCTCTCCTTGCTATTCTTTGGAACTCTGCATTCAGATGCTTATATCTTTCCTTTTCTCCTTTGCTTTTCGCCTCTCTTCTTTTTACAGCTATTTGTAAGGCCTCCTCAGACAGCCATTTCGCTCTTTTGCATTTCTTTTCCATGGGGATGGTCTTGGTCCCTGTCTCCTGTACAATGTCACGAACCTCCGTCCAGAGTTCATCAGGCACTCTATCAATCAGATCTAGTCCCTTAAATCTATTTCTCACTTCCACTGCATAATCATAAGGGATTTGATTGAGGTCATATCTGAATGGTCTAGTGGTTTTCCCTACTTTCTTCAATTTAAGTCTGAACTTCGCAATAAGGAGTTCATGATCTGAGCCACAGTCAGCTCCTGGTCTTGTTTTCGCTAACTGTATATAGCTTCTCCATCTTTGGTTGCAAAGAATATAATCAATCTGATTTCGGTGTTGACCATCTGGTGATGTCCATGTGTAGAGTCTTCTCTTGTGTTGTTGGAAGAGGGTGTTTGCTATGACCAGTGCATTCTCTTGACAAAACTCTGTTAGCCTTTGCCCTGCTTCATTCCGTGCTCCAAGGCCAAATTTGCCAGTTACTCCAGGTGTTTCTTGACTTCCTACTTTTGCATTCCAGTCCCCTATAATGAAAAGGACATCTTTTTTGGGTGTTAGTTCTAAAAGGTCTTGTAGGTCTTCATAGAACCGATTAACTTCGGCTTCTTCAGCATTACTGGTTGGGGCATAGGCCTGGATTACTGTAATATTGAATGGTTTGCCTTGGAAACGAACAGAAATCATCCTGTCATTTTTAAGATTGCATCCAAGTACTGCATTTCGGACTCTTTTGTTTACCATGATGGCTACTCCATTTCTTCTAAGGGATTCCTGCCCACAGTAGTAGATATAATGGTCATCCGAGTTAAATTCACCCATTCCAGTCCATTTTAGTTCACTGATTCCTAGAATGTCGACATTCACTCTTGCCATCTCCTGTTTGACCACTTCCAATTTGCCTTGATTCATGGACCTAACATTCCAGGTTCCTATGCAATATTGCTCTTTACAGCACCGGACCTTGTTTCTATCACCGGTCACATCCACAACTGGGTATTGGTTTTGCTTTTGCTCCATCCCTTTATTCCTTCTATAGTTATTTCTCCACTGAGCTCCAGTAGCATACTGGGCACCTACCGACCTGGGGAATTCCTCATTCAGTATCCTATCATTTTGCCCTTTGTTACTGTTCACGGGGTTCTCAAGGCAAGTATACTGAAGTGGTTTGCCATTCCCTTCTCCAGGGGACCACATTCGGCTGTGGTCCATGTGATTAGATCAGCTAGTTTCCTGTGATTATGATTTCAGTTTGTCTGCCCTCTGGTGCCCCCTAGCAATACCTACCGTCTTATTTCGGTTTCTCTTACCTTGGTCGTGGAAAATCTCTTCACAGCCGCTCCAGCAAAGTGCAGCTGCTGAACCTTACCTTGGACGAGGGGTATCTCCTCAAGGCCCCCCCTCCTGACCTTGAACGCGGAGTAGCTCCTCTCGGCCCTCCTGCGCCCGCGCAGCCACCGCCTGTTGGACGTGGGGTAGCTCCTCTCGGCCGCCGGCCCTGGCCTCAGGCGTGGGGTAGCTCCTCACGGCCGCACCTCTTTGCGTGGCTCGTTGCGCCCGGGCCGGCGTCTCTCGCGTCGCGTCTGCGCCGCCGGGGCCGGCGTCTCTCGCGTCGCGTCTGCGCCGCCGGGGCCGGCGTCTCTCGCGTCGCGTCTGCGCCGCCGGGGCCGGCGTCTCTCGCGTCGCGTCTGCGCCGCCGGGGCCGGCGTCTCTCGCGTCGCGTCTGCGCCGCCGGGGCCGGCGTCTCTCGCGTCGCGTCTGCGCCGCCGGGGCCGGCGTCTCTCGCGTCGCGTCTGCGCCGCCGGGGCCGGCGTCTCTCGCGTCGCGTCTGCGCCGCCGGGGCCGGCGTCTCTCGCGTCGCGTCTGCGCCGCCGGGGCCGGCGTCTCTCGCGTCGCGTCTGCGCCGCCGGGGCCGGCGTCTCTCGCGTCGCGTCTGCGCCGCCGGGGCCGGCGTCTCTCGCGTCGCGTCTGCGCCGCCGGGGCCGGCGTCTCTCGCGTCGCGTCTGCGCCGCCGGGGCCGGCGTCTCTCGCGTCGCGTCTGCGCCGCCGGGGCCGGCGTCTCTCGCGTCGCGTCTGCGCCGCCGGGGCCGGCAAGGGGGGTCTAAACATTACCCAAGGAACCATGAAATCCACTGAACCAGGGATTCGAGTCATCGAGCCTAGATGCACAACGACTCTCTACGGCCCAGACCTTACCGTCCACAGCAGGCCTGTCCGTCTGTCTCTTGTATCTGTCCCTCTATCTTTGTGTATACCATCTCTGCCATCTACCTAATCTGTGCAAGCATTTTATCTACTGTCCAACTACTTATCCACCCATTCATCCCTGTGTTCATCTGTCACCTCTATGACTCCATGTCACTGCAACCAGCTACCCGCCCATCATGTCTGTCTGTGTATCTGTCGTCTCCCTATCTGCATGCTTTATGGCTACCGTCCAGCTGACTCTGCATGCATTCTGCTAGTTCACTTCTCACCTATGTCACCAGCAATGCAACTCGTTATCTGTTCATCATTCATATACCTTCCCACCATGGGTCTGTCCATCCACCCGGTCATCTACCCATTCATCTGCCATCTGGATAACTGTATACCAACGTAACTAGCTGCCCATCCATTGTATCCAACCATGTATGATCTACCTACCTGTGCAGGCGTGATATCGACCACCCAGCTATCTGTCCATCCATCCGTCGGTTCTTTCACTTAGCTGTGTAACTCTCAGTGTAACTAAGTATCCACCCATCGTATCTGTCTGCGTATCTGTCTCACGTATCTGTCTATCCATCCATTCTTCCTTCCTCCGTCTGTCCATCCGTCCCTTCTTGCCTTCATTCCGTCTATCCATACATCCTGTCTCTCTATTTTCTGTCCATCTCCCGGAGGGTCTCACGTGCAAATGACTCTGCCTTCCTGAGAACATCCGTCAGCTCGTGGAGGCATTTCTGGTTGTCACAACTCGCAAGAGTGGTTCCACTGACACATAATGGGTGGAGACCAGGGCCGCTGCTCACACACCGCACAGGGCGCAGGACGCCCCGCATCAGAGGGCAGTCCAGCCCCGGATGGCAGTGGTGCCGAGGCTGAGAAACCCTGCCCAGGCGTGACTGTCTGATGACCTCTCTATCTGCTTATTCCATCTGTCAGTTTTCTTAGGCTACGGATCTATTTACCGTATCTGTCCACTTATTCTGTCTATGCGTTCCTCATCTACCTGTCCACCCATTCACCCTTCTGTCTACTATTTCATCAATCTGTCCACCCATTCATCCGTCTACTTATTCTATTTGTCCATCTGCTTATTCTGTCCATCCGTTCATCCACCTATCTGCTTACTCTGTCTATCCGTCCATTCGTCGTCTATCTGTCCATCCACTCATCATCTATCTACTTATTCTGTCTGTCCATCCATTAGTCATCTCTGTCCATCCATTCATCATCTATCTGTCCACCCATTCATCCATCTATTTATTCAGTCCATCCATTCATCCATCTATCTACTTATCCTGTCTATCCATCCATTCGTCGTCTATCTGTCCATCCACTCATCATCTATCTACTTATTCTGTCTATCCATTCATTCATCGCCTATTTGTCCATCCATTCATCCATCTGGCTACTTATTCTGTCTATCCATTCATCCATCTATCTACTTATCCTGTCTATCCATCCATTCGTCGTCTATCTGTCCATCCACTCATCATCTATCTACTTATTCTGTCTATCCATTCATTCATCGCCTATTTGTCCATCCATTCATCCATCTGGCTACTTATTCTGTCTATCCATTCATCCATCTATCTACTTATTCTGTCTATCCCTCCGTTCATCGTCTCTCTGTCCATCCATTCATCCATCTATCTACTTATTCTGTCTGTCCATCCATTAGTCATCTCTGTCCATCCACTCATCGTCTATCTGTCCACCCATTCATCCATCTACTTATTCTGTCCATCCATTCATCCATCTATCGACTTATTCTGTCTATCCATTCATCCACCTATCTACCTGTCCCTCCATTCATCCATCTACTTATTATACCTATCCATCCACTGATCATCTATCTGTCCATCCATTCATCCATCTATCTACTTATCCTGTCTATCCATCCATTCATCGTCTATCTGTCCATCCATTCATCCATCTATCAACTTATTCTGTCTGTCCATCCATTCATTGTCTATCTGTCCATCGATTCATCCATCTGTCCACTTATTCTGTCTATTCACCCATTCATCATCTCTCTGTCCATCCATTCATCCATCTACTTATTCTGTCTGTCCATCCGTTCATCATCTCTCTGTCCATCCGTTCATCCATCTATCCACTTATCCTGTCTATCCATCCATTCATCGCCTATCTGTCCATCCATTCATCCATCTGGCTACTTATTCTGTCCATCCATTCATCCATCTATCTACTTATTCTGTCTATCCACCCATCCATTGTCTCTCTGGACAGAGAGACTTATTCTGTCTGTCCATCCATTCATCGTCTCTCTGTCCATCCATTCATCCATCTATCCACTTATTCTGTCTGTCCATCCATTCATCATCTATCTGTCCACCCATTCATCCATCTACTTATTCAGTCCATCCATTCATGCATCTATCGACTTATTCTGTCTGTCCATCCATTCATCGTCTCTCTGTCCATCCGTTCATCCATCTATCGACTTATCCTGTCTGTCCATCCGTTCATCCGTCTACCTACTTAATCTATGTATCTTCCTATCTAACTATCCATTCGCCCATCAGTCTATCTATGCATCACTTCATCCATCCATCCCTTTATCTGCCTCTGGCTGTGGTTCACAATCTGGGAGGCTGTTTGGCCCCAAGGGGGACACTTGGCCAAAGTCTGGGCACGTTTTGGTGGTGACAGCGATGGGGGGCGGGGGTGCGCCTGGCCTGTGGGGTGGGGCGAGCAGAGAGGCCCCTTCCACACCCCACGCAGTGCCCCGGGGCGCCCCACACCAGAGACTCACCGCGCCCCCAGCGTCAGCCAGACGAGGCTGCGCACCCCTGACCCAGACAAATGCCGTGCCTCCTGGCTGTCCATTTGGCAGCTCCCCAAGAATCTTCACTCCTACCCCTTTGCTCTTAATTTTGTGACGGCCACACTTCCCCTGAGATACAGAATTCAGGCTCACAGCCACCAAAGTGCACTCGGAATGAGAGCCCACGGCCCTACCTTTAAGGAAAACGTGTAACCAGACACAACGCATGCCGTCCATCGTCTGCTGCGGGGCAGGCAGGGGGTCAGACTCTCGGGGTTTCCTGGGCCTTTGCTGAGGCTTCTCCCTGGGGCCCGGGTCATTGTAGGAAGACAAAGCAAAGAATGGGCTGCTGCCGAGACCAGCTGTGCCAGCGTCCAGCCTTTCCGAGAGGCCTTTCGTATTCAAATGCACCGCCCTCCCCACCACCACCGCCCCTTCCCCGGTGTTGCGGAGAGGGCTGTAACCTCGCCAAACTCTTTCCTCCTCAGACGTGGAATTTGGAAACCTACACTGCCCCCACCCCACACCCCACCCCCCAGCCTGGAGGATCTCAGCTCAGACACAGAGCAAGGCAAGGGCCAGGCCAGGCCAGTCTGTTTTGCAAACAGAAACTCCAAGAATGTCTTCCAAGGAGCCCCTATTGCCCGGCAGGACGTCTCACCCCACAGCCAACAGCCTTCCCGCCTTTCTTTCGCTGTGCTGAGCGAGACCCTCACATTCTTACCATTCACGCGGTTCTCAAGGCAACAATGCTGCAGCGCTGGGCCATTCCTTTCTCCAACAATTTGCCCACCTGATGACTGATGCGAAGAGCTGACTCACTCGAAAACACCCTGATGCTGGGAAAGATTGAGGGCAGGAGGAGAAGGGGACAGCAGAGGATGAGATGGTTGCATGGCATCACCGACTCGATGGATATGGGTTTGAGCAAGCTCTGGGAGTTGGTGATGGACAGGGAGGCCTGGCGTGCTGCGATCCATGGGGTCGCACAGAGGCGGACACAACTCAGCAACTGAACTGAACTGAACTGGGGCTTCCAATGGAGTTCTGGCCACATAACAGTGGTGGGGTTCAGGACACGAGACCCCAGACGTGACACCTTGCCAGATGGAATATTTTAGGCTGAAACGCTTCGAGAAAACAGAAGAGAGAAGGTCAGTCTGACCCTGTCAATGTGGCATATCAGGAAAGCTGGCTTGGAGGGGCTAGAAGCAGGGCCTGGGGGTGGGGAGGGGGGAAACGTGAGAGAGAGGAGACAAATCACTTATTGGGAAGAGGGGACTGTTGTTCAGTCGCTCAGTCGTGTCTGACTCTTTGCAACCCCGTGGACCGCAGCACGCCAGGCCTCCCTGTCCATCACCAACTCCCAGAGTTCACTCAAACTCATGTCCGTCGAGTCGGTGATGCCATCCAGCCATCTCATCCTCTGTCGTCCCCTTCTCCTCCTGCCTTCAGTCTCTCCCAGCATCAAGATCCTTTCCAGTGAGTCGGTTCTTCACATCAGGTGGCCAAAGGATTGGAGCTTCAGTATCAGCAACAGTTCCTTGCAATGAACACCCAGGACTGATCTCCTTTAGAATGGACTGGTTGGATCTCCTCGCAGGCCAAGGGACTCTCAAGAGTCTTCTCCAGCACCACAGTTCAAAAGCATCAGTTCTTCGGTGCTCAGCCTTCTTTGTGGTCCAACTCTCACGTCCATATGTGAGGGCATTAGGAAGGAGCTTTTGCCCAGAGGCAGGCAAAGCCGTGACGTTATGGGACTACACATGGGGTGGTATCAGACAAGGGGTTTGTAAAATTGTGACGTGAAATGGCCTTCTCTAAAGTTGAAATGCTGCAAGAATTCACTTTGATGACACTGAAAATGTAATGAAGATGGATTATCACCAACCAGTAACCGGCAAAAAAAAAATAATAATAATAATAATTTGGTTAGGAAAAGTGTATGTGTGATGAAAACACAGCACGTAGATCATATAAAGAGCATGTTACTATTACAACAAAATAAATTTCATGAGAAACATACGTGGGCTATTGAAGACAAAAAAGGCAAAGCTTCACTGAGAGGCACATAAAAGAAGAATTAAATGGAGACGCGTTATTGCCTTTCTGGAGGTAGAGGTTTACGATTGTAAATATGTCACCATTTCCCAGATTAAAATATGGACTTCATCCCCTAGGAATTTTTTTTTCAAGATTTGAAAAGAGTCGAGTGATTCAAAAAATGTGGCCATAAGCATAAATTCGGTGAAAAAAAAAAAAAGAAAGGAAAAACCCCAAGTCATTTCTGAAGAAGAGTGGAAAGAAGGAACATGCATTAGCAGACAATAAAATCTTTTATAAAGACCTAATAAATGAAAGCAGGAGCCTCCTGGCATAGAAACAGACAGACCAGTGACAGTTGAGAAATATATCGAGGGTTTATGACGTGACGAAGGTGGTTTCTCTAATTCATTCCATAAAAAGTATCCAAGACTTCTGTGCGTCACAAAATATATGCAAAATTAAAGGGTACATGGGGGGGAACATTTGGAAAGTACATTATGGACCAGAAAACATCATTAATTCATAAGCGGCTGTTTCGAATAAAAAGTTATGTTCCCGAATCTGAGAGCCAAAGGACGTGAGACAATTGGCTGGTAATCAAAAGAAAATGTTCAAGTCCAGTAAACATTAGACTCTTAGTCCCTTGGACAGCAAGGAGATCAAACCAGTCCATTTTAAGGGAAATCAACCCTAAGTATGCGCTGGAAGGGCTGATGCTGAAGCGGAAACTCCGATACTCTGGCCACCTGATGCAAAGAACCGACTTCTTGGAAAAGACCCCGATGATGGGAAAGTCTGAAGGCGGGAGGAGGAGGGGACGACAGAGGTCGAGACGGTTGGATGGCATCACCGACTCCACGGACACGAGTCTGAGCAAGCTCCGGAAGTCGGTGATGGATAGGGAGGCCTGGCGTGCTGCCGTCCGTGGCGTCAGACACGACTGAGCGACTGGACGGTGATCACCAGTGTTGCAGGGAAGTGGGTGACACGTTAGACCACGGCCCTTCCTCACCTGGACTGGCTGGCCCCCAGGCTGCATGTTTAGAAATGGCAGACGTAGATCAAGACACTGTCAGATGCTCCATGCATCCACCGCCACATCTGTTCTGTAGGTTGTTTTTTTTTTTTTTTCCTCCCTCCAGCAGCCCATGTCTTACCAGAGGGGAGGAAATGCAATTAAAATGAGAAGGACTCACGGATGTATTTCTGAAGGCGGTTTTTGGAATTTCGGTGGTGACCTCGGATTGGACCATAAATATAGAATTCATATGTGCCTGGCTTCCTGCCCGTAATTACCTATCAAAAGGTTCAGCCGTTTAAAAGAAGTTCTTTATGAAGGAGAAACGGCCTCATCGCAAGGGTCTGGCTGGCGGCTCCCTCACCGAGCCCCTCGGAGGCCCGCCTCACCCCGACACACAGGAGGAAGCCCCGTTTTCACATTTCGAAGACATATGATGGCATGTGGACTCCAGGCATGCTGAACGTTGTAATCCTATCACAAGATGCCTGTTTATTTTATTAATGCTCCTCGCGGAACGTTTCCTTTCTGCTCGTGCGTGCTGAGTGACTTCAGTCGTGTCCAACTCTCTGCGACCCCACGGAGTGTAGCCCACCAGGCTCCCCTGTCCATGGGGAGTCTCCAGGCAAGAATACTGGAAGTGGGCTGCCATGCCCTCCTCCGGGGGATCTTCCCAACCCAGGGATTGAACCAGCGTCTCCTGCATGGATGGGCAAATGCTTTACCACTGACCCACCTGAAGAAGTGTCAGTCACTCAGTCATGTCTGACCCTTTGCAACCCCACGGAGTGTAGCCCGCCAGGCTCCTCTGTCCATGGGATGCTCCAGGCAGGAATACTGGAGTGGGCTGCCATGCCCTCCTCCGGGGGATCTTCCCCACCCAGGGATCGAACCAGCGTCTCTTAAGTCTCCTGCGTTGGCAGGCGGGTTCCTTACCACTAGCGCCACCTGGGAAACCCTTAAGCTCGTGAACCGAGCGTGATCAGTGCAAACAGGTCTCGCCCTGCAAAATGCCGGAACTTGGCTTTTTGTGAGCCGAGGAACCGTGTTGCGTGTTTGCAGCTCCGCGGTCGTTATCAGCACGTCACTGACAAGCACGTCATCCCACCTCGGACGTGAAAGTTCTACGGGGTGCAGACAGTCCCTTGATTTTTTTTTTTCTTTTTTTTGCCTCCTTCTGTTCTAAATTCTTCCAGGAAGCCTTTAATCACGGAGGGGCCTTTCCAAGAATGTCTGTATCTATTCTAGTCACCCGGGGATTGGTGGTGGTGGTTGGGGGGGAAGCTTATTGTTTTTGCATTGTATCTACCATTTCCTCCTTGTGGACGTGCCTATGTTCTCAAATTTCCGCTCGTGTTTCTGGAGACTCTGTTGTCCTGTCTGCTAACGGGTACCGCTCGCAGAATGACAGATCCATCTCGTGCGTCGCCCGTGGAGAGCCCGAGACCCGGGGGGCGGGGGGCTTGAAGAAACAAACGAACGGGGGTGCCGAAATCAGCCGTCACTAACGCTTTTCAAAGGCTCGCCGATCGTCTGGCAAATCAATGTAATTCTAATGGATGTTTCTGTCTGCTCTACAAATAAGGCTGGGCCATGTGTTACAAATTCCAACCCCCTCCCTCTCTGTTCCTCTGCATGTAATTTTTAAACCTTTTTTTTTTTTTAACCCCTCTCGCCCCCGCCCCCACCCCCCTTTCCTGGGCTTAGTTGCTGAGACGGAGCTAAATCAAACTAATTCAGGAGAAGTACAAATTCCGGGTTAATCGGAATCTGTGCTTGTTAAGATAAAGACCGTGTGACATCTGGTCTTTATTTGCAGGGAGCAATTTGCAGAGAGAGGGGGCTGGCGGCTGTGGTCCGGGGCTGGGGGACGGGTGATGTGGCTGCCGTCCGGTGTAGCCCGTGGCCCACGGATCCCAAGGAAGGAGGCCTGAGAAGCTCAGTGGCAGGACTGACTGTCTTTGACCGGGGCGGGGAGGAGCCATCTCCAAGGCTCGGTGGCCGGGCGGGGGGTGGGAAACTCCGGCGCTCACCTGCAGGACCTCAGCGTGAAACCTTGCCTTGCGAAAGGAGCGGCTGTCTCTAAACACGCCTCGCTTCTCAGCAGTTCAGAAGGACTTCTCCTCTCTCGCCTCTTGACAGCCCGGCGGGATCTGACGCGTGACACCAGGTCTCAGGGACGGCCCTGCTGATCCCCTGGTTAAAAATCCAGCCTGCCGGAGCAGGGGACGCAGTTCGATCCCTGGTCCGGGAAGATCCCACATACTGCACAGAGAGCAAGCCCGTGAACCACAACTGCTGACCCGGTACTGCGGAGCCTGTCTCCAAAACAAGAGACGCCACCGCCGTGAGCAGCCTGGGCACCCCCAGTGGAGAGTAGGCCCCCTCACTGTACCCAGAGAAAGGCGGAATGCAGCAATGAGGACCCAGCACACACAAAAATAAACACTTTTCTTTAAACAATTATAAATAAAGAAACTAAGTCTTCAGAAGACAGGCCACATCGGACAGCAAAGGATATTTTTCAGAATTAAAAGTGGTAAGCTGATGCCTCCTCCCGCCCCCCTTCCAAAAAAAAAAAAAATTAGGTAGAAAAACCCCTTAAGCATCATTTAATATATATTTAAAGACACTGCTGGGCTTCCCTTGTGGCTTCGATGGTAAAGAATCCGACTGCAATGCGGGAGACCCCGGTTCGATCCCTGATTGAGGGAGATCCCCCGGAGGAAGGGCATGGCAATCCACTCCAGCGTTCTTGCCTGGAGAATCCCAGGGACGGAGGGGCCTGGTGGGCTACAGTCCATGGGGTCGCAGAGTCAGACGTGACACTGTTTTCCCAAATCACGTTTTTCAAGCTTCTTCCAGGGTTGAATGAACACGCCATCACCTCAGGAAATTCTATCACCCTTAAGAGATACTTCTCCAATGGATGCCAAGGATGAGCTCCGAAAGTTTACTTTGGGGATTTCCAGTTACATGCACCATGTGCCATTATCTTCGGGGCCAAGTTAACACAATGGTGGTGGTTTAGTCTCCGAGTCACGTCTGACTCTCCGCAACCCCGTGGACTGTAGCCCACCAGGCTCCTCTGTCCATGGGATTCTCCAGGCAAAGAATATTGGAGTGGGTTGCCATTTTCTCCTCCAGGGAATCTTCCTGACCCAGGGATTGCACTGGGGTCTCCCGCATTGGTTGGCGGTTTCTTTACTATTTGAGCCCCCAGGGAAGCCTCTGCTGGTCGGGTCCACTTGAAGCAACGTGGTGGGTTTTGAGACCCAGCCTTCATGAGCCTCTGTCTTCTCCACGGACAAGTCGACACGTGGAGGACGAGTCTAAAAACGCCTCGGCCGTAACGACCCACGGAGGTCAATGACCGTGAGGGCCTCTAAAGGGACTCACTTGCCAGGTGCAAATTGAAATCTTTAGAGTCCTGGTTGGTTCATTAGCAAAATAGGCAACGTTACTCTTGTCGTCCCGGAGACAACGTGATAGATGACCTAACGAGCAATTAATAGGTTCATAAGTTATCTGACGAGTCGATATTGAGGCTGGACTCTGTCCATTATTTAGCCATCAAGATATCTGATTAGGATCGACCCCTCAGTGTCAGATGAGTTCCGATGGACCCTCACGGCAGTGGGGCTAACAGGTACTCGGACTCCAGGGGGCAACCACAGGTGTGAACGTCCCCTCTTAAACACAGGGGGTCACCCAGGGTCAGCGTTCCTTCTGGCCAGTAGATGTCCAGCTATGGTGGTCACTCAGGACAGGACCTAAGGCCAGGCAAGTGAGGCTTTGCCTCAGGAAAGAAATTTACCGGGGGCTCCAAAAATTCACTCAACACAGGCATTTTAATGGCATGTTGTTGCTGTTCTGTCGCTAAGGCACGCCCAGCTCTTCTGTGACTCCAAGGACTGTAGCCCGTCCAGGCTCCCCTGTCCATGGGGTTCTCAGGCAAGACTACTGGGGTGGGTTGCCGTTCCCTCCTCTAGGGAATCTTCCTGACCCAGGGATCGAACCCACATCTCTTGCCTTGCAGGCGGATTCTTTACCACTAAGCCAACCAGGAAACCCTTTTAATGCAATTGTTCTAAACAAACTAAATGTCAAAGGAAAATCTGTGACGAACAAACATCAGCGATTTACAGAGAACCAGCAGGGACCTGCCGGACAGCACGGGGAACTCTGCTCAATCCTCTGTAATAACCTTATGGTTCCCAGGGGGAAGGATGGGGGAAGGGACAGTCAGGGAGTCTGGGATGGACATGGACACACTGCTGTATTTCACATGGAGAACCAGCAAGGACCTGCTGGACAGCACGGGGAACTCTGCTCAATCCTCTGTAAAAATCTTATGGCTCCCAGGGGGAAGGATGGGGGAAGGGACAGTCAGGGAGTCTGGGATGGACATGGACACACTGCTGTATTTCACATGGAGAACCAGCAAGGACCTGCTGGACAGCACGGGGAACTCTGCTCAATCCTCTGTAATAACCTTATGGTTCCCAGGGGGAAGGATGGGGGAAGGGATGGTCAGGGAGTCTGGGATGGACATGGACACACTGCTGTGTTTATCATGGAGAACCAGCAAGGACCTGCTGGACAGCACGGGGAACTCTGCTCAATCCTCTGTAATAACCTTATGGTTCCCAGGGGGAAGGATGGGGGAAGGGATGGTCAGGGAGTCTGGGATGGACATGGACACACTGCTGTGTTTCACATGGAGAACCAGCAAGGACCTGCTGGACAGCACGGGGAACTCTGCTCAATCCTCTGTAATAACCTTATGGTTCCCAGGGGGAAGGATGGGGGAAGGGACAGTCAGGGAGTCTGGGATGGACATGGACACACTGCGTATTTAACATGGAGAACCAGCAAGGACCTGCTGGACAGCACAGGGAACTCTGCTCTATGTCTCATGGCAGCCTGGATGGGAGGGGAGTTTGGGGCAGACTGGATACACGTGTATGTATGGCTGAGTCCCTTCACTGTCCACCTGAAATCTTCAGAACATTTTTAATCGGCTATACTCCCATATAAAATTAAAAGTTTAAAACGTAATAATAATAAATAAGGCCAAGATATTTGAAAAACAACTTTAAAAAAAAGTATTTCAGGTATGTGTGATTCAGGGACAAAGATGTCTGGAAAAGTAAGAACATGTTTCTTTCCACTCTTGCCTGTTGAAGCGTTGGCTACAGGCATGTGCCGACCCACCCCCGCACCGAAGAACTGCCATGTGACCCAGCAATCCCACCCCTGGGTGTCTACCCTGGCAAAACCATAATTCCAAAGGCCACGTGCACCCCGATGTTCACTGTGGCAGTATTCACAATGGCCGAGACATGGAGGCAACCTAGGTGTCCATCGACAGGGGGATGGATAAAATAGATGCGGTCAATAGACACAGTGGAATATTACTCACCCATGAAAAAGGAACAACCGGGTCCTCTGCAGTGATGTGGATGCAGCTACAGCCCGTTGTACAGAGTGCAGTAAGTCAGAAAGAGAAAAAGAACTATCATATATTAGCACATATATTTGGAATATATATTTGGAATCTTAAAAAAAAAATGGTAGAGATGAACCTATTTGCAGGGCAGGATCAGAGACATAGACATAGGGAATGGGCACCTCAGGGGGAGGGTGGGGGGCAATGAAGCCAGAGGGCAGCACTTACACCTATGCATGACCTTGTGTGAAACAGACAGATGGTGGGAAGCTGCTGTATCATCCAGGGAGCTCAGCTCCGGGCTCTGTGATGACCTAGAGGAGTGGATGTGGGGGTGGAAGGCCGTGTTAATTAACTTGAGTGTGATAATCATGTCACAATGTGTGTCTGTATATCAAAAATTAAAAAAAAAACACAAAACACTCTGCCTGGCGAGCAGAAGGAAGACCTGCATCTTGGGAAAGGGATGAGACGGGCAGGGTGGGGGTGAGGGAGTGGCGGGGTGCAGAAAAGGGTCTTAGACGCAGTTTCCCGCAGGTTGAGTCTGGAGCGCTTTCGGCCAGGGACGTGGGGACGCCGGGCTCTGGGGCTGAGCAGGACGTGGAGATTCGGGCCTGCCCTCCGGATGCAGCGGGTCGCATCCTGAGCCAGGCTGAGTCTCTCCGTGGGTGCGGTCCGGCCTCTCTCGGAAGACGAGGGCTTGGAAGGCCCCGAGGCGGCCTGCGGGCTGGGCGGCGCGGCGGGCGGTCCTCCCCGGGGTTCATCTGGACCACGGGCAGACCCGTCGTTCCGCGAGGCCACACAGAGCGCCGGCTGGAAGGGCCATAAAACTCAGCAACCCGCCCATCCGCGTCGCAGATTTGGCATCGGGCTTTTATTAAGATGACTAAGCGCCCGGGGAGCTGGGGGCGGTGAGCATGGGAAACCGTGTTGAAAAAAAAAACAGGAACGCTCTGGGTCTGTTGAGTTAATGCTTTAATTATGCAACCCGGGAATTTATTTCCAGGGCACTCACGGTAAGCCGGCGAGCGGTGGGTGGGTTGGGGCAGGGGGGTTCTTCGTGGCCTTCTCCCACACCCGGGCCTGCAAAGACAATTGGCCAATTGATGATGGAGGTGGATCTGAAGGACACGCCGTGGCAGAGTCTGTGGCCGGAGCGGGGTTGAGATGTGGGAAATCCTGGGTTGCGGGGAACCCCCTGCCAGGTGAGCCGAGGACATCACTGGACGTCTCGCTGGACGTCGGGTCTGTGGAGCTTTCTCCTCCCGGTGCCCGAGAACCCCAGAGAACCAAGGCAGGGGTTGGAGGAGGTTGGAAGGATGGTGAATAAAGAACCCAGGCAGTTAGTGCCCCCGACACACAAACACAGCCTGGTTTTTCCACTCAGAGGCTCATTTACGGAGGTACCCTCCGTTGTCAAAATCAACGTGGCCCCTCTCCACGACGGGCCCCGTGCAGGCCAGGATTTCTGCAAAGGTGCAGACACCACGTGTTAACAGCACGAGAGGCTACCTGGCATGCGGCGACACCAGAGTTTGCCCCAAGGGAGAGGCTGTGTCTCTGTTTGTCTGAGGCATGTTTTTCTAACCTTCCGGGCTTTCCTGGTGGCTCAGATGGTAAGGAATCCACCTGAAATGCAGGATACCTGGTTTCAACCCCTGAATGGGGAAGATCCCCTGGAGGAGGGCATGGCAACTCACTCTAGTACTCTTGCCTGGAGAATCCCGTGGACAGAGGAGGCTGGCGGGCTACAGTCCATGGGGTCACAAAGAGTCCGGACGACACCCAGGTCACCATGGAATGTGAGCCATTGGTGCCTGTCTGATGTGTGTTTTATGAGAAGGAATATTTAATACTAAGCATCACAGTGCCCTGACGGAACCTCTGAGTCCCAGTTGGTTGGTGGTCATAAAAGACACAGTTTTTCCTACACAGGAACCGTTCACTGTTATCACAGGCTTCTTACCCACAAAGACCCCGGAAACTAAAAGGCAGGGCCAGACACTGAGACCTCCGGCCAGCTTCCTCAAGCCTCACTCGCCCCAGCAACCTATCCATTGACCAATTTGCTGTCCAGTCGCTCAGTCCAACGCCGTGCCACCCCCTAGACTGCAGCATGCCAGGCTTCCCTGTCCGTCACCATCTCCCGGAGCTTGCTCACACTCGTGTCCGACTCTTTGCGACCGTATGGACTGTAACCCACCTGGCTCCTCTGTCCATGGGAGTCTCCAGGCGAGAAGACTGGAGTGGGGTGCCATGCCCTCCTCCAGGGCATCTTCCTGAACCAGGGATTGAGCCCAGGTCTCCCGCATTGCAGGAAGACTCTACCGTCTGAGCCACCAGGGAAGCCCACAGGTGGTCCCAAGGGATGGAACAGCAGAACCCACGCTAATGACCTAATTTACCATCCTCCCCTCTGTAAAGACCTCTGCCTCCAAATCTGCTTGCATTCTGAGGTCCTGGCAGTTAGAGACTCAACACAGGACCTGGGGTGGGGGGCGGACACGGACGCCGTTCGGTGGCGCTCCTTGTAGACAGCTCGCCTGCCAGTGCAGGAGACATGAGACTCGAGTTCGATCCCTGGGTGGGGAAGATCTCCGGGAGGAGGGCATGGCCACCCACTCCAGTATTCTTGCCATGGACAGAGAGAGGAGCCTGGCAGGCTACAGTCCACGGGGTCGCAGAGAGTCCGACTGGACTGAGTGACTTAGGACGCACCTTCAGCCCAGAACAGGGGTAGGTTCTACGCCGCGGCTTTCCTGGGGAGCTCAGAAGTGCAGCCGCAGAGAGTGCCCCGTCACTCAGGCTGATGGTGCACAACGTGTCCAGCTGTCCACGCAAGGCTCCGTTCCTGCTGCAAAGGAAGAGATCCTGTGATTCCGTCCACCCTGCCCAGCTCGAGCCTGCTCTCTTCGGAGATGAAAATCAGACAAGAGCTGGCGGATCTCGGGGTTCGGCTCCCCCAGGGTCTTGCTAGCTGCCTAAATTAGCGCGACGCTGTCATCAGCCAGCACGTGGTCGTGGTGGGGCGCGGGGGCGGCCGGCGTGATCAAACGGAGCCTCGGCCGAGCTGACAGCGGAGGCGCGGGAGATGCCGGCGAGGCCCCCCTGGTCCCCTGGCTGCGGCAGCAGGAGGGGCGGAGACGAGCCAGAGGTGGTTGCCGGGGCAACCGGAGGCGGCAGAGCCCTCGGAACGCACGTGGAGGCCCCTGTTAATCAGGGGACCTCGGGGGGTGGGGGGCCCGCCTGCCCGAAAGGATGCTCTCCGCCTGGCAGGACCCCGGGGACGTCCGGTCGAAGCTGACACGTGCCCTCCTTGCTGTTGTGAAGTGGGTCCTCACCTCCCCTGCGAGGGAACCGATTTCCGTCTGGACGCCCTCCAGTTTAAAGCACTCTCTGATCTTGCGGGGGGAGGACAAAAAAAAAAAACCCAAGTGTTTCCCAGTTGCACGGTTCCAGGCGGGGCAACGGGAGTGTTGGTACCTGGGGGTCTCACAGAGCTGGCACCTCCGAGCATCTTGTTGGGCTTCCCAGGTGGCTCAGCTGGTAAAGAACCCGCCTGCAATGCGGGAGACCCGGGTTTCATCCCTGGGTTGCGAAGATCCCCTGGAGAAGGGATAGGCTGCTGCTGCTGCTGCTGCTGCTAAGTCACTTCAGTCGTGTCCGACTCTGTGTGACCCCATAGACGGAAGCCCACCAGGCTCCCCTGTCCCTGGGATTCTCCAGGCAAGAACACTGGGGTGGGTTGCCATTTCCTTCTCCAAGGTGTGAAAGTGAGAAGTGAAAGTGAAGTCACTCAGTCGTGTCCGACCCCCAGCGACCCCATGGACTGCAGCCCACCAGGCTCCTCCATCCATGGGATTTTCCCCACTCCAGTATTCTTGAGCTTCCCTTGTGGCTCAGCTAATAAAGAACCCAACTGCAATGCGGGAGACCTGGGTTCGATCCTTGGGTCGGGAAGATTCCCCTGGAGAAGGGAAAAGCTACCCACTCCAATATTCTTGGGCTTCCCTGGCGGCTCAGCTGATAAACATGTGGGAGACCTGGGTACTATCGTTGGGTTGGGAAGGTACGCTGGAGAAGGGAAAGGCCACCCACTCCAGTATTCTTGCCTGGAGGCTCCCACGGACAGAGGAGCCTGGGATCAGAAAGGGTCGGACGCAACTGAAGCCACTCAGCATCTATGCAGGGGACACAGCCTCTTGTTATCCGCGACAGCCCAGGATGACTCAGAGGAGGAGGAAGTGTCCTGGCTTGGCTTACACCGTCCCTGCGGAACACGTGTCTTTTGCTCTCTGGGATTTCCCCGGGGGTCCTTACCGCACATACACACGTTTCAGGAGCTTTTTTGCTCATGGGTCCTTCCTGTCCCAGCTGGATGAAGCAGCGTGTGGACAGCTGGAGCCGGGAGTGTTGTCTGCTCGTCATCAGGAAGCTTGTTCAAGCAGTCACGCAGGGAGGAGAGACATCTCCCTTTCTCTGCGTCCTGGGCACGTCAGACCGTCAACTGATTAGACAAGGCTCACCCTCGCCCCCACCCACCCCGTCGAGGACCATCCGCTTCGCTCACTCAAACACTCGACTCATCTAGAGACACGCTGCAGACACGCCCAGAGTCACGTTTAAGCAGCTCTCGAGACACCTCTCAGCCGGGTCAGGAGGATGGCTAGAGTTCACCAGCACAGAGCCGCCGTGCAACCAGATACCAAGAACTCCTCCAAAGTGGAAACACACAAAACAGGGAGACAGAAACGCCTTAAAGAGAATGTGGATGCAGACCCTGTTGGGTTTAGAAAGGCAAGCCGCGCCCCCCGCCACCCCCTCCCGCCCACCAAATGTCACAGTGGCTTGCTTAGTAGAAGATGTCTGTCCACGTCTGTTCCTAAAGTAATAAAAACTTTTTTTAAAGATGCTGTGGGGTGGGGTTAGGGAGGCGTGGCGTGCTGTGATTCACGGGGTCGCAAAGAGTAGGACACGACTGAGAGACTGAACTGAACTGAACGGGGTGGGGAGTTCCCCGGCGGTCCGCTGGTTAGGACTTTGCCTTCCAACACAGAGGGAGCAGGTTCGATCCCTGGTCACAGAGCTAAGACCCCACACGCCTCAGGGATGAAGAAACCAAAATATAATATAAAACAGAAGGAACGTGGCAGCAAATTCAGTCAGTTCAGTCGCTCAGTCCTGTCTGACTCTTTGCGACCCCCTGGACTGCGGCGCGCCAGGCCTCCCCGTCCATCACCAACTCCCGGAGCTTGCTCAAACTCATGTCCATCGAGTCCGTGATGCCATCTAACCATCGCATCCTCTGTCGTCCCCTTCTCCTCCTGCCCTCAATCTTTCCCAGCATCAGGGTCTTCTCCAGTGAGTCGGCTCTCTACACCAGGTGGCCAAAGCATCAGCTAAATGTACACACGCATCCCCGCCGACCTGAGCCTCCCTCCCACCCCCGACCCACCCCTCCAGGGCGTCAGAGAGCAGCGAGCTGAGCTCCCTGTGTTGCCCAGCAGCTTGCCACTGGCTGTCTAGTTGACACGTGGCGGTGTGTGTATATGTCAAGGCTGCTCTCTCTGTTTACCCCAGAGATGCCGTGTCTCTCGATAGCGCTCTTCCTCGTGGAGTGGCTTTCCGAATCACGCTTCCAATATTCCTCATGCTTCTCCACAGGCTTCCCGCCAGGAAGAATTCAGAGACCACGTTCCGGGGCATAGAATAATGAGGAGGAAGGGTGGGTGGCCCTGGGCACCCGTCTCTGGGGAGAAAAGGGCCACTTTGCAGGACTTTTCATCGTCCACGCTGTGCTCAGAACCCACGTAGGGTTCTGCACGGAGGAGAGAGGAGGCTATGGTGGAAAGGGGGTTTCGGGTGCTTTGAAGCATTGGGGGTGCCGGTTACAAACGGGGTGCCTCTAATTACCTCTCATCTACAGGCAGAGCGACCGGGGACCGCTCCAAGGACTGGTTATCTATGGAGATGTAAGCTAATGACTTAATCACTTGCATTTGTAAATTGCATTATTGGAAAAGAAATTACTCTGCTGATCGAATTACAGATATTTATCTGCTAATAGGCCTGATTAACTGGTGATGCTAATCTGTCATTTTGAAAGCTAATATTAACAGCATCAATCTCACCGGAAAATAAACAGTTTATAGGAAATAAAACTCGGGTCCGTTGAAAGAGCGGAGGGTTGGGCGGAGCTGCGGCCGGGGTGTTGTGGGGTGGCATCTCCCTCGGCCCGTTAGCCCTTCTGTTGGTGTCATTCACTTGCTCTGTCCTGTCCGACTCTCTGCGACCCCACGGACCGCAGCACGCCAGGCCTCGCTGTCCATTACCAACTCCCGGAGCTTGCTCAGACTCATGTCTGTCGAGTCGGTGATGCCATCCAACCATCTCATCCTCTGTCATCCCCTTCTCCTCCCGCCTTCAATCTTTCCCAGGATCAGGGTCTTTTCCAAATAGGTTATCTCTTCACTGAACATCTGAGTAACTTTGCTGTACATCTAAAGCTATTGCAATATTGTTAATCGACTGTACATCCGTATTTTTAAAAAAACCCTACAACAAAAGTCATTAAAAAAATATAAGTTTGCTTGAAATATCATTTTTTCCGTAAAGCTCTTGCCAAAGGAGGTTCGTATCCTCCCAGCTTCTCTCTGAGCATTTTCCATCTCTGCTTGACTTTCCAGGGGCACTCATCTCTTGGCAAAGAAAGGTCAAGTGCTTCTTAAAATCACTCACTCGTGGACGCCAACACTGTTGACCCCATAAACTACCCGTGTGTGTCCAGCTCCACGGAAACTACAGAATTTTTGCTGCTGTCTTGTAAAACTATGTGTATTCATTCCCTGGGAAACAAGACACATTTTAAATCGAAGATGCCGTAAATGGTTTTTTGATGAGGTCGGGGTATTGACATCCTGTAGGCTCAACTGGGCTCAACATCCTTGTTATCAAAAAATATATGGAACACGTCATCATAGGAGTGTGTCACCAGGTGGGGAATTCTCAGAAGAGTATGAGGAGCCATTGGAGGGCTTCCCTGGTGGCTCCGTGGTAAAGAACTCGCCCGCCAGTGCAGGGGACACGGGTTCGATTCCTGGTCCTGGAAGATGCCACATGTCGGGGAGCGACTTAGCCCGGGAGCCCCAATTCCTGAGCCCGTGTGCTGCAGCTCCTAAAGCCAGCACCTCCTAGAGTCTCTGCTCAACAAACAGCAAGAGAAACCGCTGCGACAAGAAACTCACCCACCGCAGAGAAGAGCCGCCCCCGCTGACCACAGCTAGAGAAAGCCCACGTGCAGGAAAGAAGAGCCAGCACGCTCCAAATTAAATGCATGATAATTTTGAAGGTCCGTCTACTCAGAGCTATGGTTTTCCCAGTAGTCGTGTTTGAAAGTGAGAGTTGGGCCGTAAGCAAGGCTGAGTCCTAAAGAATGGATGCTTTTGAACTGTGGTGCTGGAGAACACTCTTGAGAGTCCCTTGGACTGCAAAGAGATCCAACCAGTCCATTCTAAAGGAGATCAGTCCTGGGTGTTCACTTCAAGCACTGATGTTGAAGCTGAAACTCCAACACTTTGGCCACCTGATGCAAAGAACTGACTCACTGGAAAAGACCCTGATGCTGGGAAAGATTGAAGGCAGGAGGAGACGGGGACGACAGAGGATGAGATGGTTGGATGGCATCACCGACTCGATGGACATGAGATTCGGCAAACTCCGGGAGATGGTGATGGACAGGCAGGCCTGGCGAGCTGCAGTCCATGGGGTCACAGAGTCGGACACACCTTAGTGGCTAAACAACACCACCCAACACTGTGTGATGCCAGCTAGAATGTTCTTCCTAGAGCTTTGAAGATGATCATTTCCCTGACATCCAAAGAGGTTCTGACATTTCAGGTTCACACAAATTACTTTTCACCAATTTCCCCAGATATCTGGTAAAAAAAAAAAAAAAATCTGCTAACTGATTTCGTTTCATAACCTCCACGTTCCATTCTATCTTGTAACTTCCTAAGTGGGTCTCGTGGCATCCCTGGAATTTCCTTAGAGGAAGTCGTTTCGCTTTGATTAAGTTGTACGTTTCAATCTCTCGTCTTTCTAAGTACCCAATCCTCTGGAGCAAGGTTTTCATCTTTTTTTCCACTACACGCCCATAGCGGTCACCAATATTTTTTGACCAATGAGTGCTAAGGTTTCACACTCAATGGGGAAAAAAAAATCCACTCAATGGGGAAAAAAAAAATCCACCTAAGTTAACATTTCCGAGTGTGTGTTTAATGAATCATTCAGGCTTCTTAGGATTTGAATATAAAGGAAATAAAAAACGAAAATTTGAAGGATTTAGGGTTCAAGGTATCCTTATATCTGGGTGTTCAGAAGCTCCTCTGGGGTCCTTTCCCTAATGCCAACAGGAGTTCTCCCTGCCCTGGGGATCACATTCCATGGGGACTGTGAACCCGGTGATGGAGATAAACCAGGAGCCACTGCAGAAAGAGAAGTTCCTTTGTCTTCAGGAAGCTGGCCCCTCCAGAGGTCACAAGGGACCGTGTTTGCCCCACTCAGCTCAACCCTATTGTTGGAATTGTTTCTTTCAAGGCTGAACTATGCCCAACGGCATCCGGTCCCATCACTTCATAGCAAATAGATGGCGGGGGGGGAAAAATGGAAGCAGTGATAGACTTTATTATCTTGGGCTCCAAAATCACTGCAGATGGTGAGTGAAGCCATGAAATTAAAAGATGCTTCGTCTTTGGAAGAAAAGCTACGATCGATCTGTGTGTGAGTTAGTCGCTCCGTCGTATCCGACTCTGTGCCACCCCATGGACTGTAGCCTGCCAGGTTCCTCTGTCCATGGAATTGTCCAGGCAAGAACACTGGAGTGGGTTGTCATTTCCCTCTCCTATGATCAACCTAGAGCATATTAAAAAGCACAGACATCACTTTGCCAACAAAGGTCCATATAGTCAAAACTATGGTTTTTCCAGTGGTCACGTATGGATGTGAGAGTTGGGCTGTAAACAAAGCAGAGTGCTGAAGAAGTGATGCTTTTGAACTGTCGTGCTGGAGAAGACTCTTGAGAGTCCCTTGGACTGCAAGGAGATCCAACCAGTCCATCCTAAAGGAGATCAGTCCTGGGTGTTCATTGGAAGGACTGATGCTGAAGCTGGAGCTCCAATACTTTGGCCACCTCATGCGACGAGCTGACTGATTGGAAAAGAGCCTGATGCTGGGAAAGATTGAGTGTGGGAGGAGAAGGGGGTGACAGAGGGAATATTCTTTCCAGTGAATTCTTTCCTGAATGTTCTTTCAGGGCTGGGTTAGGATCTATCTTAACTTGATTATATCTGTGAAGAGTCTGTGCCAAATAAGATCACAATTCCAGGTAAGCAGGAGTAGAGCTAAAGGCTTCTGCACGCCTTTGGGGGCGGCAGCGAATTCAGCTCACAAAACCCTGCCCGGTACTGCTTTCTGCAAACACAGACACTTCGCACCCTGCCTTGTCCAGCAAGGGAAACCACTCAGTCTCACCTGTGACGGGGACAACCGAGGAATTGACGGTCTAATTTAATTAATCGCAATTAATTTCCATTGAACATATGCTGTATGGCTACTGAGTGCTGGGAAACTGGCTGGGGCGCTGGAGGAATTGAATGTTTACTTTAATTAATTGTACTTCATTTACATTTAAAAGCCACATGTGGCCGGTGGCTACAGCTGCTGATGCTGTATTGAACAGCCCTCCATTCTAGGGATATTTTTTAAATGCTTGTGGGGGCCACAGAGGAAGCCGATAGGAAATTAATTCTGGATGGCATCACCGACTCGATGGACACGAGTCTGAGTGAACTCCGGGAGTTGGTGATGGACAGGGAGGCCTGGCGTGCTGCAGTCCATGGGGTCGCAGAGAGTCGGACACGACTGAGCGACTGAACTGAACTGAACTGAATCGGAACGCATTTGTTGAGCGCTTACTGTGTGCAGCTGTGCCCAGCCCTATCCTCAAGGAGGTGACACATTCAGCACGTAGATGAGAGAGAGACAGGTATCGTGTAGCTTTGGGGTGTAAGTGCCCCAGAGAAAAACAGCCAGCTGAGGGTGATGGGGTGCAGCGTGTGGGATGGGCACGGAGACACGTTATCAGCGTGCTCAGGACGGGCCCTCACTGAGGACCTAAAGTACGTCCAGCAGAGCGGTGCCACCTCATGGTTAGACCTGTGCGGACCAAAGCCGTTCCTCGGTGTGCATGTTCTGCAGTTTCTCATCCTGCAAAAACTGGCGCAGCTGTGCTGAGTCGCTAAAGTCGTGTCCAACTCTGCCACCCCCTGGACTGCAGCCCGCCAGGCTCCTCTGTCCGTGGGATTCTCCAGGCAAGAACACTGGAGCGGATTGCCCTTTCCTCCTCCAGGGGATCTTCCCGACCCAGGGATCGAACCTGCATCTCTTACATCTCCTGCATCGGCAGGCAGCACCTGGGAAGCCCCCCCAAAAAATGAAGTTAACAGCAAAACTCCAATGCGGATTCGATGAGCTAACGAGGGCTTCCCTGGTGATTCTGTAGTAGAGAATCCAGCTGCCAACACAGGAGGCCTGGGTTCCATCCCTGGGTGGGGAAGATCCCCTGGAGGAGGGCATGGCAACCCGCTCCAGAATTCGTGCCTGGAGAATCCCACGGACAGAGGAGCCTGGCCAGGCTACAGTCCACGGGGTCGTAGAATCAGACACCACTGAGCAACTCAGCAACAACCGTTGGCTTACAACCTTGTGTTCATTTGTGCCGTACGGCGAAGTGACTCGGTTATACATATATATAATTCTTTCTTTAATGTGTTTTTAAGTGGAGGATAATTGCTTTACAAGTCCTGTTGGTTTCTGCTGTACGATAACGTGGATCAGGCATAAGTATACATAGATCTCCTGCGGCTTGAGCCTCCCGCCCAGCCGCCATCCAATCTCACCCCTCTGGGTCCTCAGGGGCCATTGCAGTGAACTCCTAGGGCTCTACAACAACTTCCCCTTAGCTCGCTCCTTTGCTAATGGCAACGTGTGTTTCTATCCCATCTGCATGCGTTGTTTCTATATTCTTTTCCATCCCAGCGTATCCTAGGAGAACTGGATGTCTCTGTGGGTATGCACATTTAGTTTGATTATAACAAGCGACTTCGGTACGTTTAACATTCTAAACTGAGTTCCACCTTTCCTTTCCAGTAAAACAAAAGAAAGAAATTTCAGAATAAACAGGAACAAAATTACAACAGGGAACGTCAAATGCAAGCAAGATCCGGCAGGGTCTACTGATTTCTCAATCAAGTGGCAGGGCTCATCATTAGAGTTTAGGATGACACTTTTATTCTTTTAAAAGCTTTGTATTGGGGTATAACCAATTAACAGTGTTGTGATGGTTTCAGGTGGACAGCACAGGGCCTCAGCCATCCATACGCATGTACCCATTCTCCGCTAAACTCCCCTCCCATCCAGGCTGCCCCGTGACGTTAGCAGAGTCCCCTGTGCTGGACAGCAGGTCCTTGCTGGTTCTCCATGTTAAAGACGGCCGTGTGTCCATGTCCATCCCAGACTCCCCGACTATCTCTTCCCCCGCCCTTCCCCCTGGGAACCCTAAGTTGATCCTCTAAGTCTATGAGTCTCTTTCAGATGACCTTTCACAATTCTCTTCTAATGATGACTTGAACGGGATGCATTTTAGTTAATGGCACGGAATGCTTTTTAGCATGATTTGAAAAATAACACCATCTTGGAAACAGCACTTGCAGCCGTGGTGGACAGTTTCCTGTCCTGTCTGGCACGGAAGCTGAAACATAGAAGCTTCGCGTCTTTTAGTGCGTGGTCACCGGGAAGCTAGGGTTTCCCCGGTGCCACTGCGGGTAAAGAGCCTGCCTGTCAGTGCAGGAAACAGACGAGAAGCTGCTTCAATCTCTGGATGCGGAGGGTCCCCTGGAGGAGGGCCGGGCAACCCACTCTGGTATCCTGAGAATCCCAGGGACAGAGCAGCCTGGCGGGGGGGTCTGCAGTCCACGGGGCCGCAGAAAGCCGGACTCGCCTGAGCGACTGAGCACAGCACTCTTCGCGAGGCAGGGCCCCAGGCGCGCCTCCTTCCTCCGCCCCGACGGCGTCGCATTAGCGATTAACTCTGTAAAGAGACAAGACGCGCGCCTGAGATTTGCTCCCGTTGAATCGACGCCTCCGTCAGCCCTGCGAGGGGCCCGCCGTGTGTGCAGACATCACACTGCCTTTCAAGGAGCGTCTCCGACACGCGTGAGAGCCTCGGGGCTGTCAGACCCACAGGCTGGTGATCACGTTGGCTTCAGACGGCACAGGAGGAGCCTCACCGCTCGCTGGAAAGCGCTGTCAGGAAAGACAGTCTCCACAGCCCCTTTACTTTTTTATTTATTTTTTTGTCTCTTGAAAGGAAAGGTGAGCTGATAATCATCCTTCGGTGTTGGGACCAGATCCCACGGTGGGGCTTGAAGAAGCTGTCGGCCGGGGAGATGCTTCTGTGGCCAAAAAAACGTCAGATGAACGTGGACACTGCAGGGTTTCAGGAGGATGCAGAATCAGGGGCACTCAGTTTAAAATGTTCCAAGTAGTCAAGTTGCTTTTGTTACGATGAAGCTAAATGTGTACGCAGACGCATACAAGTACATCCAGTTCTCCTGGGATAAACCGCAGGGGGAAAGAATATTAAAAAGAACGTATCCAGAGTAGCATTGAAACAGGAACATTACCATGTGCGAGAGATAGATGACGGGAAGCTGTTAAGTGACACAGACAGTTGAGTGCCAGGCTCTGCGAGGACCCAGAGACGTCGGGTGGGCAGGGAGGGAGCTTCAGTACGGAGGAGATCTATGAATACTTGTGGCTGATTCATGTTGCTGTGCAGCAGAAACCAACGCAACTTGTAAAGCTATTATCCTTCAATTGAAAATACATTTTAAAAAAGAATTCTATATATGTATAACCGAGTCACTTTGCCATGCGGTGCAAATGAGCATCACACTGTAAATCAACTATAAATCAACTGTCTTTCTGTTGCTCAGTTGTGTCCAACTCTGCGACCCCATGGACTGCAGCCCGCCAGGCTCCCCTGTCCGTGGGATTCTCCGGGCGAGACTCCTGGAGTGGGTTGCCATGCCCCCCTCCAGGGGATCTTCCCGATGCAGGGAGAGGACGGAGGAATGGAGAGACCCTCCCCCAGCCTGCTTCACAGCCCTCTAAGAATTCGTTTCCTGCCTTGACCCCCCACGCCAACCCCCGCCCCCAATAGAAAACATCGACGTCGGTGAGACATTTGGCCGCCAGATCCAATTCCATCGGCCTTCAAGACACACCTCCCGGGTTACTGTGGTTCGATTTGCAACATCAAAGGAGGCTTCCTCTAGATTTATCGTCGCGTCCTACAGTAAATCACAGTCCGACACTAACCCCCCTCGGGGCCAAGGGCGGCCGATCGCGCAGCGGCAACCCTGCCGTCCAGGCTTCCTGGCTGAGGACGGCGACCTTGACAATGTCAGCATGGCTCCCGCCGTGGTGGCCCCGAGCAGGGGACAGTGGGTTGCGTGATGTCCCCAAAGACAGACATCCACGCCCTCACCCCTGGCGCCTGTAAATAGAACCTCACTGGAAACAGGGTCTCCGCAGAGGTGATGGAGTGAAGGGTCTCAAAGGAGGTCCTCCTGGATGGGGTGGCCCTAAACCCCATGACTGGTCCTTATAAGATAGAGAAGAGACACGGACACAGCGGAGAAGCCACGTGGAGACGGAGGCAGGGACGGGAGGGAGGCGGCCACCAGCCCAGGGACGGACACCCGGAGCCCCCAGAAGCTGGAAAAGTCAGGAAGGACCCTCCCCTGGAGCCTCGCGAAGGAGCTCAGCCCTGGGGCCCCTGGACCTGAGACATCTGGTCTCCAAGACCGGGGGAACATGGATGAATATTTGCTGTTTTGAGCCACCCGTTTTGGGGTGAAGTGTCCTGACAGTCTCAAGGCCCGCAAAGACGTACAACACCCTAGGGGCTTAGGTTGAGACAGCAGCAGGCACAGCCCAAGGAAGGCTCAGAATGGCAAGAGTGGAAAGCAGGTTGCAGAGAATGATGTCTGCAACTGTAGCATACCAACGTGGCCGTCCAAGACTCGCTCAGCCACCCAGAGTCCATGGACAGCTTGGGCACTCGGGGCAAGGCTATGTGGCGTTGAGGAATGGGTGGGGAACAAGCCTGCAGCAAGGCTGTTCTGTCAACGGATCCTTGAGTGGCTTCCATGTCTTGACTAGGGTCTCTCCTGAGGGCCCAGATGGTGAAGAACCTGCCTGCCGTGTAGGAGACCCAAGTTCAATCCCTGGGTCAGGAAGATGCTCCGGAGGAGGACACGGCCACCCACTCCGGTACTCTTGCCTGGGGAATCCCAGGGACAGAGGAGCCTGGTGGGCCGCAATCCACAGGGTCCCAAACAGTCAGACACGACTGAGCGTCTCAAGAATGCTCTGCCTGCATCTCCTCACTTTCCCCGTGAACTGAGGGTCGGCGAGCGTGGGTCTACCTCCCCCAGTTCACCTGGGAGAGTGAGTTGATGCTGGCCACCAGACTGGTTAATACAGAGGGTTCGTCTGCATCCTTTCTACTTAGATTCCACGCATGAGGGACGTCATAGCGTATTTCTCCTTCTCTGTGTGACTTACGTCCCTTCATATGATGATCCAAGGTCCAGCCATGTCGAGACAAATGGCCTCACTTCAGTCTCTTCTTTGGCTGAGTAGCATTCCATCGTGTGTATGCACCAGCAGTGTGTCCATACGGACAGAACCTCCTCTCTGTCCATCCGTCCATCAGGCGATAGATTGGGCATCGTTTGCTTCCGTGTGTCGGCTGCTGGAAGCAGTGCTGCAGTGAGCCTGGGGACACGTGAAATAGAAACAGAGTCACAGACTCTGAGAACAAGCTTAGGGTTGCCGAGCAGGAGGATGGGGGGAGGGACAGTCAGGGAGTCTGGGATGGACATGGACACACTGTTGTATTTAACATGGAGAACCAGCAACGACCTGCTGGACAGCACAGGGAACTCTGCTCAATTCTCTGTAATAACCTTATGGTTCCCAGGGGGAAGGATGGGGGAGGGACAGTCAGGGAGTCTGGGATGGACATGGACACACTGCTGTGTTTAACATGGAGAAGCAGCAAGGACCTGCTGGACAGCACAGGGGACTCTGCTCAATCCTCTGTAATAAACTTATGGTTCCCAGGGGGAAGGATGGGGGAGGGACAGTCAGGGAGTCTGGGATGGACATGGACACACTGCTGTGTTTATCATGGAGAACCCACAAGGACCTGCTGGACAGCACAGGGAACTCTGCTCAATGCTCTGTAATAACCTTATGGTCACCAGGGGAAAGATGGGGGAAGGGATAGTCAGGGAGTCTGGGATGGACATGGACACACTGCTGTATGTAATAGGAGAACCAGCAAGGACCTGCTGGACAGCACAGGCAGCTCTGCTCAATCTCACGTGGCAGCCCGGATGGGAGGGGAGTTTGGGGGAGAATGGGTACACATCGCACACAAGGCTCATGCCCTTCGCTGTTCACCCGAAATTATCACAACATTGTCAAGTGGCTATGCCCCAGTAGAGAATGAAAAGTTTGCAAAGGAAAAGATAGGAATAGAGTCTTTCTCTTCCGCTGTAGGAGGATGGTACTTGACCCGACAAGAGCGGCTCTGGTGATCTCAGCACCGTGCCGTCCTCAGAGTCCACGGCCGTCTGCGCCCGGTGAGTCATGGGCCTCGTGCAGGAGACGGAGCTCCCAGGGACACCGACACCATGCTTGTCTTTCTTCATCAAAGAAGACCCATCAGCGCGGTCTTGGGCGGTGGAGGAGGCTTGGCCAGCACAACACAGAAGGGAAATCACAGCTGCTTCTGCTGGTGCGGACGGAAGCCAGCCTGTGTCCACGGCACCTCGAATTACCCCAGAGAACAAAGAGCCCTGTGGTTTCCTGTGCCGTCTGCCCCGCCGCCCGGGACGCCTCTGCGGGCCTCCGAGGAACCACGTGTTTCGTTAAAGGAACGCCTCGGGGGGAGGGCAGGGCCTGAGCTCTTTCTTGCGGGCCACCCAGAGCCCAGCTCACGCGTCCACGAGCCTGAGCTCCTTGCAGCCGCACAGAGAGAGGCACTTCCACCACGGATGAGCTCACACCTCGTGAGCCGTAAAATGCCTTACAAGGAGTGCAGCGTGGGGAGATTGATTGTGAGCTAAGCCTCCCACAGAGGACTCCTGGGAGCGTCTGTTGGACGATGCATAGGGAGGAGCAGGAGGTGGCAACAGAAATGCAAATGCCTGAGGGTCTGTCGCAGGCAAAGACCTGCGGCAGAGACACTGACACGCACGCACGCTATGATGTGGAGACACGGGTCGGCCCCTTGCACTGGCCGCTGCCCCTGGAGCAGACGGGACGGAGACGCCTCACGCTGATGAGAACGCTGGAGGGTGACTGGCGGCTGAGTCAGTGAGTCGTGTCCGACTCTCCGGACCCCGTGCACGGTAGCCCTCCAGGGGGATCAGAGAGCGAAAGGTGGGCCGTGACGCACAATCCCGAGACTTGGTGAGCTCCACGCCTGGTGCACGCTTGCTCCTTGGAGGAAAAGCTGCTACAAACCTAGACAGCAGATTAGAAAGCAGAGACATCGCTTTACCGACAAAAGTCCGTCTGGTCAAAGCTGTTGTTTCTCCAGGAGTCATGCATGGATGTGAGAGTTGGACCATAAAGAAAGCTGAGCGCCAAAGAATGGATGCTTTTGAACTGTGGTGCTGGAGAAGACTCTTGAGAGTCCCTTGGACTGCAAGGAGATCCAACCAGTCCATCCTAAAGGAGATCAGTCCTGGGTGTTCATTGGAAGGACGGATGCTGAAGCGGAAACTCCAGTCCTGTGGCCACCTGATAGGAAGGACTGACTCATTGGAAAAGACCCTGATGCTGGGAAAGATTGAAGGCAGGAGAGAAGGGGACGACAGAGGATGAGATGGTTGGATGGCGTCATTGACTCAGTGGATATGAGTTTGCAGGAACTCCTAGAGGTAGTGAAGGGCAGGGAAAGCTGGCGTGCTGCGGTCCATAGAGCTGCAAAGAGTCGGACACAACTGAGCGACCGGACAATACCTACGAGGCCTGGTGCAATTAAGACTCTGAGTGCTGTGCTAGCGTTTGCTCTGAGTCTTCAGGGTCTTGCGAATAAATAGTTGGATGGCTTTCAAGACCAAGGTGGATTCTACATTTGAGTTGTCCGTGAGCTGAAACTTGGAGATGACTGTGCTTAAAAAAAAAAAAAAAACACGACAGCTTTCTCCCGAAAGACAACCTCTCTCTCCGTTTCTCCTGCCCTGTACTCGGTAGGTCATGACATAAACTATTTCCAAGCCGCTGCCTTATTCCGGAGCTTGTCTCGGATGTCGCCAAAGTCCTTCCTGCCTATCCACAAGGATGGGGCAGCTTGCTTTGCAGCCAGGAGCCTCCCTCCTTAAGCATTTGCTGATGTCGGGCTTTCTTCCAGGGGCTTGCTTCTCTGGTCATCTCAGATGTGGCTGCTGACGTCATCGGATGCCAGCAGCTGTGGTCTTTGGTCCTACCTACAAAGCGTCTCCAGCACGGGTACGCATCACGCCAGCAGTGGCGTCCCTGTCACCCTCTCGTCCCCCACGCCCTGGGAAGACTTTCAGCGTGTGACCTCATCCTTCCCCGAAGTTCTTGTTATGTTCTAAGTCTTAGACGCTCAGTCGTGTCCGATTCTGTGTGACCCCATGAACTGCAGCCCGCCAGGTACCTCTGTCCATGGGATTCTCCAGGCAAGAATGCTGGAGCGGGTTACCATGCCCTCCTCCAGGGGATCTTTCTTCCAAGGACGCCGAGCCTCCTGCATTGCAGATTCTTTACCATGTGAGCCCCCAGGAAGCTCAAAGTTACCCCCTAATTTCTCAATTCCTCTCCATCCTCTGTTGGAGGCATCATTCACTCACTGGGTCCTTGCCTCTAGAGATTTTTCTAATTATTCTGTGTTGTTTGTTTTTCCAGGCATGGTTTGCTTTATTAATATTTTTTCCGCTGATCCAATAACTACACTGGGACAGTTTTCAGAAGAGTAGACCGCGGTCAATTCAGCTGCACCCTGGTACCCGTGTGTGCAGGAAATTTACCTGGGTAGCAGAAAAGGTGCTTCCAAAGCGCTTCTTATGCTTTAATCTCAATTTCCCATGGGGCTTCCCAGGTGGCTCAGTGGGTAAAGAACCCACATGCCAGTGCAGGACACCCAGGTTCAATTCCCCGGTGGGGAAGATGCCCTGGAGGAGGGAATGGTAACCCACTCTAGCATTCTTGCCTGGAGAATCCCATGGACAGAGGAGCCTGGCGGGCTGCAGTCCATGGGGTCACAGAGAGTCGGACACGACTGAGCATGCACACAGGCAGCCAACTTCCGATACACGTAGCCCCACCCGCGTTTTCAAATTCTCATAATTAATTCAGCCCCAATTCAACTGAACTGGCTTTGCTTGCCCCGTCTTGTGGTTTTCTCAGACGAGTCTCAGAACCTTTTAATGGCCTCCATGTTTTCGTTTCTTTCTTTATCCACTGGATCCTTTTCCACCAGGTTCTGTTTCCATCAGCCCAAAATACTCTTCCCGTGAAAGAAACGGAAACCGAGACAAAAGGATGAAATGGGCTGAGGGCAGAGTTGAGACCCGGAGACAGGAGGGCAGGCTCCGTCTTTCGAAGTTGTGGGTTCCCCCGCAGGAGCCGATCGACGGCTCCAGGCAGCTTGGCCAAGCCAGGCAGATCCTTTCTCAGCTGGGCTTCCCCGGTGGCCCAGACAATAAAGAATCTGCTTGCTAATGCAGGAGACCCGGGTTCGATCCCTGGGTCGGGAAGATGCCCTGGAGGAGGGCATGGCCACCCACTCCAGTATCATTGCCTGGAGAATCCCATGGACAGAGGAGCCTGGCGGGGCTACACTCCGTGGGGGTCACAAAGAGTCAGACACGACCGAGCGACTGACACACACACACACACTTTTCCACCAGCGTGAGTCTCCATCAGCCCCAAAGACTCTTCCCGTGGAAGAAATGGAAACCAAGTCACTAAGGATGAGACGAGCTGAGCGCAGAGTTCTGAGGCGGGAGGGCGGGCTCATCCTCTGCCCGCTGAGAGATCTAGCCCCGGAGCCAAGACGCTGAGGGTTTTGGGCGGCTCCGGCCAAGCCAGCCAATGCTTCCCCGGGAGGTTGGGGGTCTGTCCTGGGAGCCGTCCAGAGGCTGGACGTGGGAGGTCTAGCAGGGGGATACCGCCGTCTCATATTTCACGTGGCAATCGGAACGGCGGACCCCACGACCGCTTGGCCCTGCACAGAGATATCACACCTCCGCTGGAACCCAGAGCTGGCGGCCCTGCTGGGGACGCGGTCCCGGCTTCCAAGGCCTTGCTGTGGGCGGGGACTTGCAACCTTGCTTCATGAGCTTTCTTCTCCCGGAGTTGAAAAGTAAACATCGGGTGGGGGCAGCAGGAAGCCCGTCGGGGAACAGAGACTCCCACCTCGCAGGGACCTCTCAGCGGGGGCTGGGGGCTCTGCGGGCGACACCCAGAGACGGAAGCCAGGCTGGAGGTGGGCAAGACCGGCGCGGATGAGAACCCCTTTCCAAGGGAGAACGGAAACTCGAAACCCTTGGTAGGCTTCCGTGAAGAGCTCTGATGCTGGCACCCTCTAACGCAGCACTGCCCTGGCAGGCTTGAGAGTGGGAGACATCTCGTTAAAAATGCGCTGAAAAGCAGAGACCAGAGTAGACAGTTGTAGGCACAAGATTTCCTGCACTTCATGGTCTCTCTTCCAGGGCACTTGGACAGCAAGCAGATCCAACCAGTCCGCCCTAGCGGAAACCAACCCTGAATGTTCACGGGAAGGACCGATGCTGAAGCTGAAAGTCCAGTCCTTTGGCCACCTGGTGTAAAGACCTGAGTCCTAGGAAAAGACCCTGATGCTGGAAGCGACGGAAGGCGGGAGGAGAAGGGGACGACAGAAGATGAGATGGCTGGATGGCATCACCGCCTCAATGGACATGAGTTTGAGCAAGCTCCGGGAGCTGGTGACGGACAGGGAGGCCTGGCGTGCTGCAGTCCGTGGGGTCACAGGGAGTCCGACAAGACTCAGTGACCGAACAACAACGTGAAGTTAAAGCCTGTCCCGAACCCCCCATGCGGGCTTACTGGAGCTGCTCATGGGCCCTCATTTAGCCAGAGGGTATTGTTCCTGGCGGGGCTGGGAGAACCTGCATTTTCCATTTGCTGGGAGCATCTGTTCTCTGTGTGTGCGTCTGAAGTGGCGATTTTAATGCTGTTGTTTCCATATTTTGCAGCGTCCTGATTCTTTTTTTGCCTGCTCCAACGATCAGTGACAAACTGAGGTGTGCGGGCATCTCCTACCATGGAAGGCAATTTGTGAATTTTTTTTTTTCTTCTTCCTTTACAAGCGCGAGCAAAGCTGTGTCATTAAGGACCACACGCGTGCAGGACTGTCACGTCTTCACCCTAATTGAAATGTTGATAATCACACAGTGACTATAGCTCTTCTCACGCATTTCTCTCTCCCCTTTAAAAATTCTGCTTCGTCTCCTCTTGATGGAGCCTTTTAATTCTCCACTTTTCAGTGTATTTACGTTTCAGGGATGCTGTTTGCAAACAGCACTGAGCTGGTTTATTGTTTTAGCTTCAATACAGTCTCAAATGGAGACTTTAGTCCGTTTAAAGCGATATGTTTACAGTCAGTTTAAGGAACTGATTCCTTGGAAAAGACCCTGATGCTGGCAAAGATTGAAGGCAGGAGGAGACGGGGACGACAGAGGAGGAGATGTTTGGATGGCATCACCGACTCGATGGACACGAGTTTGAGCAGGCTCCGGGAGTTGGTGAATCACAGGGAGGCCTGGCATGCTGCACGGGGTCGCAAAGAGAGGGACACGACGGAGCGACTGAGCTGAACTGAAGGCGCTGTCTTGCTTCTTTTTTCTGCAGTTGTAGTCTGTATTCCACAGTGTTCCTGCTTTTTAAATTTTCCTTCTTGCGTCTTGCCATCTTCTGCTTTAGTTGCGTCTTCATCCTCTCTTTAACAGTTTGGAAGGAATTCCTCCTCTCCCTCCGCTTTCAGCGTTTGCTTTAAAAACTCTAACATTCGTATTTAAGGTAACAGGTTATACACTTAATCCTTCTCCTCGTCAGCCAGCCTGGTGAACATCCCCACTAAGAGCGCCAGTCTTCTCTCTCCAAGCTTATGCTTGTGGGTTGAGGTGTAGCAGGAAATTAGGTGGATGGTGAGAGAATTGGAGAGTTTTCACAGAAAATGAGTTTTCAACACTAAAATGCGCCGGCAGGTCATCTGAAATTGCCCCTCAGCACGTCAAGATACAGCCGTTTGGAGCCTGTCTCATGAAATTCATTTTCTTTTGTAGGAAAAAAAAAAAAACCTTTTGTAATCCAGCAAAAGTCTCTTGCTCCTTGGAAGGAAAGCTATGACCAACCTAGACAGCATATTAAAAAGCAGAGACATCACTTTGCTGACAAAGGTCCATATAGTCAAAGGTAAGGTTCTTGTAGTGGTCATGTATGGCTGTGAGAGTTGGACCATAAAGAAAGCTGAGCGCCAAAGGATTGATGCTTTCACACTGTGGTGTTGGAGAAGACTCTTGAGAGTCCCTTGGACTGCAAGGAGATCCAACCTGTCCATCCTAAAGGAAATCAACCTTGAATATTCATTGCAAGAACTGATGCTAAAGCTGGAGCTCCAATACTTTGGATGTGAAGAGCTGACTCATTAGAAAAGACCCAGATGCTGGGAAAGATTGAGGGCAGGAGGAGAAGGGGACGACAGAGGATGAGATGGTTGGATGGCATCACCGACTCAATGGACGTGAGTTTGAGCAAGCTGTGGGAGTTGGTGATGGACAGGGAGGCCTGGCATGCTGCAGTCCATGGGGTCTCACAGAGTTGGACACGACTGAGAGACTGAACAACAGCAGCAATCCAGCCATCAAGTTTCTTAGTATTTCCACAAAGGAGTTGAAAGCTTTGTTGACACAAAACTCTGCACATGGATGTTTAAAGCAGCTCTGTTCCTAATTGCCAAGACTCAGAAGCAACCAAGATGCCCTTCAGTAGGTGAGGCATAAGCTGTGGTCCATCCAGCTAATGGAATATTATTCAGCACTAAAAAAGAAATGATCTGTCAAGCCATGAGAGGACAAGGAGGAACTTTAAACACATTTAATGAAGGTGAAAGAAACCAGTCTGAAAAGGTTACAGACTGTGTGAGTCCAACTCTGTGATGTTCTGGGAAATGCAAAACCACGGAGACAGAAGAATTCTCAGTGGTTGTCAGCGTGGAAAGGGAGGGGTGAATCAGTGGAGCATGGAGGATTTTAGGACAAAGAGCATACTCTGTATGATGCTATAATGACCCGATGCATGGATGTGTGCTTAGTCACTAAGTCGTGTCTGACTCTGCAACCCCATGGACTACACAGCCCACCAGGCTCCTCCATCCATGGGCTTCTCCCGGCAAGAATACTGGAGGTGCTGTACAGCAAAGTGAATTTGAGACTTGGGAGAGTCTCTAACACAAACAACAGAGGCACAGGGAGAAACTTCCTCCTTGGTGCCATGCCCATCCTTCTTGTTAGGAATTGTATCTTGAGGGTGTGATGTGTGGCGCTTCAGCAGCCACTTTGTGTCAATGAGGTTAGACAATCCCCCCCTCAACATGCTGGATGGCATTACCTGTGCTCACCCTTCAGGTGTTTTTTTGTTGGGTTTTTTTTTTTTAATGTGTGTGTATAACTTGAATATCCCCAGCCTGCGTCACTGCCGTGGATGGTTCATGGGGCTCTGACAGCAGGCAGAAGGATCACAGCTTGGATGTGTCTGATTCTCTGCAGCCATTTGTGCCACTCTGACATGGATCCACATCCCCTTGGAGACATTTTCCTTGTCAGAGCGCAGCAGACTTGGCTGATGGTGTGGGGGGTCTGACTCGGTCCATGGGCATTTCTTATAGTCATCCCACCTGGCTCCGTGCATTTCTAGCTGGAAGGGGGACTTGTGTGTCTTGAGTGAGATTCAGGCAGAAGATCATACATGTCCGCACAGGATGCCCTTTTCCAAAACTTAAACCGCCAAACACGTCTCCTAAAGAAAGGACACCCAGTGCGTTCATTCCTCTCCGCCCAAGCCCCAATGAGGTGTTGTAAGAACCCTCACTGACTTTCTTTTCCGCCAGAGAAGAGACGCCCTGTCTTCGGTTTTATTACGAGGCCCATAAATTAACCTGTTCATAGGCAGCCGCAGTGCCGAAACCACACGTGCCTTGTTCTCCATGCCTGTCTTGCTCTCCAGTTTCTGGGGGCACGGAGTCCTTTCTCAATCACTCAGCTGTCAGCTACCCACTTAAGCAGCGCCTCAGAAACCCTTTCAAGTCTCGGAGCAGCTGCGGATAAAGCGCGCGGCGTCCGCTGGCCCGGGCCTTCGATCCCCGCCACGTCCTGCGCCCCCCGCCCGCCCCGCTCCAGCCCCTTCCTCCCGCTCCCAGGACACGTGTTTACAATCACGGGAAACACAAGATCGGTTCCAGCCGCCCGCCAGCTCCTCCAACCTGGAGCCGCTGTTCTCAGCGTTCTCCGATGTCATTTGCAGTGGATCTGCGACTGCCTTTTTTTCCTCTAGAATGCTTGGCCGCGTTATGATCTTTTTTTTTTTGCCCTCCCCACTGTTCTTTTCTTGGACACAAAGCCCTTTGTTCCACCTTGCATGTTAGAAGCGCAAACCTGTTTGCAAGAATTCCATTGTACAAAAGAGTCAGACAGAGATAATTAAAGATGAAGGCTGCTTTCTGAATGAAAAAAAAAAAAAATAAAGGAAATTGTGCGAAGATTTATCTTTGTCATTACCTTTCCTATTTTTTCTTTTAACTACGAGACATTTAATAACACGTATGTGTGCTAAGTTGCTTCAGTCGTGTCCAACTCTGCGACCCCGTGGACGGCAGCCCACCAGGCTCCGCTGTCCGTGGGATTCTCCAGGCAAGAACACTGGAGGGTTGCCATGCCCTCCTCCAGGGGATCTTCCCCACTCAGGGATCAAACCCACAAATGCTGCATTGGCGGGCGGGTTCTTTACCGCTGAGCCACCAGGGACGCCCGATAGTTAGGGAAACACTCTCAGTGAAACCGCCCACTCTGATTTGCATGTGATACCTTAGAACAAGCGGTCCTGGTAAGGACGGAATGAATATGGGAAAGAATCGGCCTGCAACGCGGGAGACCTGGCTTCGATCCCTGGGTGGGGAAGATCCCCTGGAGGAGGGCATGGCAACCCACTCCAGTATCCTTGCCTGGAGAATCCCACGGATAGAGGAGCCTGGCGGGGTGCAGTCCGTGCAGTTGCAGGGTTGGACACAACTGAAGTGACTCAGCACACAGCACAACGGCAGGAAGAGAGCAGGAAAGGTCAGAAGAAAATGTCACATGTCCTTCCACCTGCCACAATCCTTCTCGCTCTTTATTTATTTTTTTCTTAAGGAATTCGAACTAGGAGCCAACACTGGCTGCAGTTGCCTCTTATAAAACGTGCCCGATTTCATATACTTGGACTTTGATTTTTATTTACCTGCCTTTGCACCCAGCAAGATTTACGTGGCTGCTGAAGTAAACTCTTAAAAAGAATGCCGGCCTTCCCATTTCTTTGGGCTCCTTTTTGTTATAATCCTGAGCGAGGGTTCCTGAAGGCGGGGGGCGGCTTCAAGCTGACTCAATATTCTCGCTAACCTGAAACAGATCTTATTTACGCCTGCGCTTTAAGAGAATGTCCCCACGCGTGCGGTTTCCAGTAAGGACCCACTGACAACATAATAACGAAACGAAATGAACTGCAGGGCTGTAATCACCGGCCGGAATGAGGGTTTTTATTTTGGCCCAATTAAGAGTCTGAGAGGTTGCAGGGGCCCTGATGTTCGTTTCTGGAAGGCTGTAACAGAAATCTCAATTTTAGTGAAGGAAAAGAGAGAGACAGTGGGAAGTCACTGACACCCTTCGTGCTTGGCTGGGTTGCTGGAATGTTCCCAAACATTTTGGAGTCTCCTTGTCTCTCCCGGGTGTTTGCAGAGCTGTTGGTGAAAGTATTCACGCACCCTGGTGTCTCTTCCAGGATTTGGTCAAACGGTTGAGGGTAAAATTTAAGCAACTCTTGGGCTTCTGAGGTGGCTCAGCTGGTAAAGAATCTGCCTGCAAAGAGGGAGACCTGGATTCAATTCCTGGGTTGAGAAGATCCCCTGGAGAAGGAAACGGCAACCCACTCCAGGATTCCCGCCTGCAGAATCCCATGGACAGAGGGGCCCGTGGGGAGGCACTCCAGGGGGTTGCAAACAGTCGGACACAACTGAGCGTCTACACGCACACACCAGTCCTATCAATTTTTTCCTGCCTCTTGAACACATTTTGTTGTCGTTCCAACCCCATGGACTGCAGCACGCCAGGCCTCCCTGTCCATCACCACCTCCCAGAGCTTGCTCAAAGTCCTGTCCATTGAGTCAGTGATGCCATCCAACCATCTCATCCTCTGTCGTCCCCTTCTCCTCCCGCCTTCAATCTTTCCCAGCAGCAGGGTCTTTTCCAGTGAGTCGGCTCTTTGCATCAAGTGGCCAAAGGATTGAAGCTTCAGCTTCAGCATCAGTCCTTCCCATGAATATTCAGGACTGATTTCCTTTAGGATGGACTGGATGGATCTCCTTGCAGTCCAAGGGACTCTCAAGAGTCTTCTCCAGCACCACAGTGCAAAAGCATCAATTCTTTGGTGCTCAGCTTTCTTTATGGTCCAACTCTCACATCCATACACGACCACTGGAAAAACCATAGCCTTGACTAGACTGACCTTTTTCAGCAAAGTAATGTCTCTCACTTATACATATGTACATATATGTATATATATATATATATATATATATATATATATATATATATATATATCCATACACTAGAAGTATAGTTTATATAGTAAAACAGAAGGGGGAAAGTATATACTACACTATATATATACTATTCTTTTATGTATACTATATATAACATATTTCTTTCTACATGATATATAGGAAGGAATAGCTAATATACACTTGTATTTATCTAATGTATTTGCTTCTACACAAGGTGACTACGTATAGTAGCTATTTATGTTATTATAAATCTTATATGAATTATCTATTTCCATCTACCTGTTTATCTTCTGTAGCTATTCATCTATTGATGGACACTTCACAAGCTTCCAGGTTTCCCTGGTGGCTCAGTGGTTAAAAACAAAATTCTGCCTGCCATTGCAGGAGACGTGGGTTGGATCCCTGGGTGGGGAAGATCCCCTGGAGGAGGAAATGACAACCCACGGCAACCCACTGCAGTGTTCTTGCTGGGAGAATCCCATGGACAGAGGGGCCTGGCGGGGCTACAGTCCACGGGGTCACAAAGAGTCAGACACGACCGAGCACACCCGCCCGCCTAAGACGCTACCGCGCCTCGGCTTCCATTAAATAATCCTGCGGTGAACGTCAGGGCACACGTATCTTTTTGAATTATTGTCTTTCCTCTTTCTTTTTTCTGATAAATACGCAGAAGAGAAGCTGTCGAACCGCAAAGTAGTTGCCATTTTAGGGCAGGGCTGCTACAAATATTTCCGCATGTAGTTCCCGATGGGCAGGTCAAGACCTCAGCGCGAGACAACCTTTTTGAAACAGGAAGGAGCTTGGCAAATGGTTTAAAAAAAAAGAAAAATGAAATAAAGAGTTCTGGCGCTTAGTGAGGAGGTGGCGTGAATGGGCTCCCCACGTTGAGGGTGCCAGCGTCTTGGAGAAGCAGCGGGGTCTCCTCTCGTGGGGTGGAAGAAACAGCAGCACCTCCCCCGAGCTGGGCGCTGCCGTCCAGGTGGTCGCCGGCTGGTCGGGGTTCCGAGCGGGGCTGTTCCCGGCTCGCAGGGTGGTTTCAGGGGCCGCCTGAAGTCCTTTGCCACCCCCCACCCCGCCTCCTCTCCCTGCCTTTCCCGCCAAGGGGAGCGTGGATTAATTCACAGGCTTTTCTCCAAGACTTTTAAATGCTTTATGGAGGGCTTGTAAACGTTTTTATGTAATTGCCCCTAAACCAGGAGGACGCTATAAACGCGGGCCGGGAGAGGTTTCACGGCCTGGGAGGGGTGCGGGAAGCGAAGCCGCACTGGACGGTTTATCCGGTCCAGCCCCGGACCACAGAGGGGTCAGGAGACCGGGGGGCCGATTTTCCGAAGCAGCTGGTCTGATCTGCAGAGAGCTTGAGTGTTTCGAGACTCCCTTTCCTACCAAAGGGACGTCTTTCTCTTCTGTATTTATTTTTAATTTTTACTTTACAAGGGTGTGTTAGTTTCAGATATAAAGCGAAGTGATTTGGTTATTCACGCATATATTTTTTTTTCGCTTTTTCATACATATATATTTTTTTAACAGATTTTTTTTTTTCCATTACAGGTCTACAAGACACGTTGAATATCGGTGCCCTGTGCTGTAGAGAAGGTCCTTGTTGCTTCTCTAGTTTACGTGATAGGAGTTTGTATCTGTTAACCCCTGTCTCCTTGGCCCCTCCCCATCTCCCTCCTCTTTGGTAATCCTAAATTTGTTCTCTATGCCTGGGAGTCTATTTCTGTTTTGTAAATAAGTTCATGTGTACCATTTCAATTTTTTTTCATTGCATTTATTTTTAATTTGGCTGTGCCACACAGCGTGAAGGATCTTAGTCCCCCACCCAGCCATCAAGCCCATGCCCCCGGCTACAGAAGCACAGAGTCCTAACCGCTGGACCGCGGCCAGAATTCCCCGGTATCATATTTCTTCACATCCCACAAGTGTCTGATTTCATATGGTATTTGTCTTTGCCTGGCTCATCTCCCTTAGAGCGGTCATCTCCAGGTCCATTCATGTTGCTGAAAATGGCGTGATTCCCTTCTTTTTTACGGCTGAGTAATATTCCACGGTATATAAGGACCACCTCGTCTTCCTCATCCTTTGCTCTCTTGACGGACACTTCCCTTTGCATCCATGTGCTGGCTCTCGTCTGCAGTGCTGCGATGAGGCACAGGGGTGTGTGTGTCTTTTGAAATTATGCTTTTCTCCTAGGTGTACGCCCAGGAGTGGGATCGCTAGGTCCTACGGTAGCTTTATCTTTCGGTTTCTCAAGGAAACTCCAAACTGTTCTCCATAGTGGCTGGGCCAGTGTGTACTTCCACCGACAGCGCAGGAGGGGTCCCAGAGGGAGTTTTTTTCTCGAGCAGCCCACTGTCTTGGTGAAGTGGGAGGCGGGTATATAGAGTTGTCTGCAAAGAACTCGTACGGAATAGCACTGCACCCAGCAGCCGTCTGGGGTGCCTCATCTTTGCTCTTTAAACGTTCTGATTCGTCTCTTTCTAGCTTTCTTAGGGTATCATTGACATATAATATTGGATCAGTCACACGGTGATTTAACATAGGCATATATTCATCACCATGATGATCACAGCAAGGTGACTTAACACGTGCGTCTGTGCGTCATGCTGCCTCTTTAGTCGTGTCCAACTCACTGGGACCCCATGGACTGTCCCAAATAACTTTATTTGTTTACAGGTTCCCGGACCAGGGATCGAACCCACGTCCCCTGCGTGAGCAGGCGGAGTCTTTACCACTGAGCCACCAGGGAAGCCCCCGCCCACTAGGATTCTATAGAGCACACATTGACGAACCTCTGCCCTCAAGGGTGTCAGCAACACAAAATGAAAGAAATCTGGTTCTCTAAAAAGAAACAGGACTGTCTGATGAGAGAAAATTTTAAATTTTGTGTATTCAAAAAAAAAAAAAAACCAACCCTGAAACGCAGATAGAACGGAGAAGAAAAGGCAAAACTCTTGATGACCCTGTTTTGCTGTTGCTCAGTTGCTCTGTCATGTCCGACTCTTTGTGACCCCACGGACTGCAGCACGCCAGGCCTCCCTGTCCATCACCAGCTCCTGGAGCTTGCTCAAACTCACGTCCATCGAGTCAGCGACGCCATCCCACCATCCCATCCTCAGTCGCCCCCCGGCTCCTCACACCCTCTTGACCCTGGTTTCAGCAGTGATTTCTTCGGTAGACCCCAGAAGACGCAATCCCTATTTCTGTTTAGAGGTGATCAAGGTGACGTCATCAAGAATATAATCTTTTTGGCCTTTGCAAGTCACAGTTGAGGCAACGAAAAGGCAAGACACGGTCTTCAGCTGTTTGCAACACGTGGGACCAATGACAGCTTCATCCCCGGGATGACAACCCCAACGCGAATAACTCCGTTCCGAAAAAGCAAAGGCAAGTGATGGGAGGAGATCCTTCATCCGAGAAGACCCATGCATGGATGGCAAATGAGTCCGTGCAAAGACGGCCAGCATCGGTAGTCATCAGGAAAACAGAAATGAACACCGGCGTGGGCTGCCCCAGCACCCGAGGATCCACCTGGGAGCACGCTAACGACTCAGTCCATCTGCGGCTGTTACTGCTGTTGGTCGCCCAGGCGTGTCCAAGTCTGTGCGGAGCCACGGACTGTAGCCCGCCAGGCTCCTCTGTCCTTGGGATTCTCCAGGCAGGAACCCTGGAGTGGGTTACCCTGCCCTCCTCCGGGGGATCTTTCCCGACCCAGGGATCAAAGCAGAGTCTCCTGCGCTGGCAGGTCGGCTCTTCACCATCTGAGTCACCGGGGAAGCCCTTTCACGTATCAGGACAAACTTTTCTCATCTTGCCCTTTAACTGTAAACGGAGAGCTGGTGACACACATGTCCAACTTCACTTAGCAAATGTTTCTCCTACATGAGTTCAGTTACTCGGTTGAATTCTACACACACACACACACACACAAATATAAGTTGAAAATTTTATTTTCAAATCAATGACCCACTTTTTTTTTTTTATGATCTGTGATGTTTGTTTTCTGTGGTCCATTTTGTTGTCCTTAAACTATAATGAAGCTCCAATACTTTGGCCACCTCGTGCAAAGAGCTGACTCATAGGAGAAGACCCTAATGCTGGAAAGAATGAGGGCAGGAGTAGAAGGGACGACAGAGGATGAGATGCTTGGATGGCATCACTGACTCGACAGACATGAGTTTGAGCAAGCTCCAAGAGTTGGTGACGGACGGGGAAACCTGGCGTGCTGCAGTCCACGGGGTTGCAAAGATTTCGACATGACTGAGCGACTGAACAGCACCCCAGAGAGCCTGACTTCAGGCTCATGCTGGGGAACGGGACGGCTAAGACTGTAGCGCTGCTGAGGGGCACTGGTTCCCTGCCCTTCTCTGCCTCCCACCCTCTTTGCAGGGCAGTGGGAGTTTGTGCTGCCAGCAAGGCAAGGGGGAACGGGGAATAAGCGATTCCTGTTTTCTTGTAATCCCCACTCTAAGCAGATTTAATGGCCCTGTTATTGCTGAGCAAAATTAAGTCCTTATGAAACAACTTACAGAGTGCCTTTGTGGGTCCCGTTTTTTCAATAATAAAAAAAAAAAAAAAGAGGGTTTGGGTCATGGCGGGCATCTGCTCCTTATTAGCACGTTGCCTGCACGGGGCTGCCTAGCTGAGCGAGCGGTTCTGTTTTCATTAAACGCCTAGTAGAGTGGGGTTGTAATATTTTTTTTCTTTTCTTTTTTTTTTTTAACGTTCAAGCAAAACGGAGAAGTTGAATTGCAGATGACCTCGCAGAGGAGATGGGAGACCCTGACTCCAAGTTTGCATCCAAATCGAGCCTGTTGTAACTGTGTTCTTGTCCCGGCAGCTCAGGAGGAGAGACGAGTCTGTAATTATGTTTATCTCGGGAGGGGGCACAAATGGGGACCCCCAGGGAACTGAAACAGAGCCAAGCAAGTGAGTGTCTAAGTGTTAGTCCGTCAGGGTCTCTGTGACCCCATGGACTGTAGCCCGTCAGGCTCCTCTGTCCATGGGATTCTCCAGGCGACAAGACTGGAGTGGGTCGCCATGATGTCCTCCAGGGGATCTTCCCGACCCAGGGAACGAACCCAGGTCTCCCCCATTGCAAGCGGATTCTTGACTGTCTGAGCCACCAGGGAAGCCCCTTAAAAGACAAGAGCAGACCTAAACTTAGCCGGCACTGTGAAGAGGTATATCGTGATCCTCTGCCACGGATGTATGCCCACCCACTAGCAAAACGCTGATGCTCGGACATAGGTGTGACCTGGTTTTAAAGGTTCTTGCCTCTGTATGTTCTGTGCCTGAAAGCACAGTGCTTTAAAAAAAGAAAAAAAAAAGGTACTGTTTTTGTTTTGTATTGGAGTCCAGCCGATTAGAAATGATGTGATAGTTTTAGGCGGACATCACACGGACTCAGCCGTACATACACGTGTATCCATTCTCCCCTAAACTCCCCTCCCATCCAGGCTGCCACATGACATTGAGCAGAGTTCCCTGTGCTGTCCAGCAGGTCCTTGCTGCTTCTCCATGGTAAACACAGCAGTGTGTCCATGTCCATCCCAGACTCCCCGACTATCCCTTCCCCCATCCTTCCCCCGGTGACCATAAGGTTATTACACAGGATTGAGCACAGTCCCCTGTGCTGTCCAGCAGGTCCTTGCTGGATATCCGTGTTAAACACAGCAGTGTGTCCATGTCCATCCCAGACTCCCTGACTATCCCTTCCCCCATCCTTTCCCCTGGGAACCATAAGGTTATTACAGAGGATTGAGCAGAGTCCCCTGTGCTGTCCAGCAGGTCCTTGCTGTTTATCCGTGTTAAACACAGCAGTGTGTCCATGTCCACCCCAGCCTCCCCGACTATCCCTTCCCCCATCCTTCCCCCCGGTGACCATAAGGTTATTACAGAGGATTGAGCAGAGGTCCCCGTGCTGTCCAGCAGGTCTTTGCTGGTTCTCCATGTTATTCCAACCACATTATCCATGGTTTTCCCATCCTTCCCCACCTCTCCCCCGGGAATCGGAAAACACAACCCTCTGAGAACCAAATTCCACTGTGCTGCTGCTTCACCGGCCACTTGTCTCCAGCGGGGTGCTTCTTCCTGGCTCACCCATCCCAGTGCTGCAAACTCCCCTCAAGAAGAGGTTGGCCACCTCCACGCCTTGCCAACTGCCTCCAAAACTGTGTGGATGGCAACTTTGGCCCCAGGCAGTTAATGGTGTTGTTTCATTCTTGATGGTGGTCAAGATTCCTTCCGCCACTGCACGAGATGTGGGTTTAACCCCTGGGTGGGGAAGATCCCCTGGAGGAGGAAATGGCAGCCCACTCGTATTCTCGGCTGCAGAATCCCATGGACAGAGGAGCCTTGAGAGTACAGTCCACGCGGTTACAGAGTCAGACACGACTGGCCGACTGAAAAAAGAAGCCAGACTCGGCAGCACGTTTAGAGTCCGACTGCTGTGCACGTAACCAGGCGGAGCAGAGACAGCACTTTTGAGGGGCACGCAGACTGTGGAGCCCCCAATCCCTGAGGAGGGTCAGGCCAAGGGTCTGAGGCCCGGGCTGTATGACCTCTTGCCCACACGCCCCCAGGCAGAGCCACAGATGAGGCTCGGGGCTGTGGTTCCGAGCACACCACTTCGGATTTCATCTTGTTTTACCGTGTGAGGTCCACGGCGCCATCAGTCTGAAAAGTGGCTCCAGGAAAGCACGAGCAGTCTTAGGGAGTGGAGACTTGGACGGGACAAAGGACAATAACAGACACGTTTCCCAGCAAGTCTCTGCTGTGGGCAGGGGCATCCAGAGACTTGTGGGATCCTCCGAAAGGGCGTTGGGAGCCTGGGGCAGGATGGCAGTGCCCAGGGTCCAGGAGACTGGCTGCTTTCCATGCTTGCACGAAGGCCCTCTGTCCCGGGGTGATGCCCCCTCTGATGCCTGCAGGACAGCGTCTTCTGTCCGTTTTATCAAACACGCGTGTGCCCCACAGGAGGTGCCTGGCATACCCTCAGCTCTGCGAGTACAAATGTGAGAATCAGACAGTCACCAAGGCTGAGCGCTGACGAATTGATGCCTTTAAACTGTGGTGTTGGGGAAGACTCTTGAGAGTCCCTTGGACTGCAAGGAGAGCCAACCAGCCCATCTTAAAGGAAACCAGTCGTGAATATCCATGGGAAGGACTGATGCTGAAGCTGAAGCTCCATTGCTTTAAGCCACCCGATGCAAAGAGCTGACCCACTGGAAAAGACCCTGATGCTGGGAAAGATTGAAGGTTGGAGGAGAAGGGGACGACAGAGGATGGGATGGTTGGATGGCACCACCGACTGGATGGACATGAGTCTAAGCAAGCTCCGGGAGATGGTGATGGACAGGGAAGCCTGGCGTGCTGCAGTCCATGGGGTCGCAAAGAGTCGGACACGACTGAGCGGCTGAACAGCAGCAGCTCTGCAAGAACCGACTGTGTTGGTTCAGTGAGGGCGGGTGCAGTCAGCATACAATGGCAAAGACCTATGTGTGGCCCTCTAACACAGGGACCCTTTGGGCAGACCCCTCCAGCCCAGCTGTCTCATTTCCTTTTGCCCCACTGCCCTAACGAGTCGCTGCCTCCCGCCAGAGCTTGCTACGTGTTCGTCTCTACGTGTTCCATCCATCCCAGCCCCAGGCTGCCCCTTCACCCCTTCCTCCAGCCCTTACAGTCTGCCTTTTGGTGCTGGGCTTGATCTTCACAACCCCCGCTCCTTGAGCCCCACCCATAAGCTGGTAGTCAGCCCCCGCCTGCTGTACCCCAGACATGAAACACGGGAGGTTGGTCAACCAAAGAGATGAGTCTTTCTCCGTCTGACGTACCACACTGAGGATGGTCATCCCTATAAGTGGCACCTTCATTCTTTTTTGTGGCTGCATAATATTCCTCTGTGTGTGTGTGTGTGTGTGTGTGTGTGTGTGTGTATCACACCCTCTCTGTTCATTCTTTTTTTTTTATAATTAAGGAAATATGTTTTCAATTAATTTTCTTTGGTGGACATTTAGCTTGCTTCTATGTCTTGACTCTTGTAAACGGTGCTGCTATGAACAGTGTGTGTGTGCAGGCTGAGCTGCTGCAGTAGGGTCTGACTCTTCGTGAACCCCGTGTACCACTCTAGCCCGCCAGGCTCTTCTGTCCATGGGATTCTCCAGGCAGGAAAACTGGAGTGAGTTGCCGTTCCCTTCTCCAGGGGATCTCCCCACCCCCTAGGGATTGAACCCAGGTCTCCAGCATCACAGGCATGTTCTTTTACCATCCGAGCCACCAGGGAAGCCCCTATGTAAATATCAGGAATCAAACCCATTTCTCTTATGTATCCTGCATTGGCAGGGGGATTCTTTACCATTAGCACCACCTGGGAACGCCATGAGCACTGGAGTCCAGGGGGTCACAGAGTCGGACACGGCTGAGCACGAGCATGAACGCCTTCTAACTTGTGGGTTGGATCTGGGGAAGCTTTTGAGAGGTGCAGCCGCCACTCCCGTGATAGGAACGGAGGTAATCAGTAGCACCGACGATTTATTACATGCCCCCAGACGCTGGGGAGCGACAGATGCAACGTGCCTCTCGTTTTGCTCATTTCCGAGCACCCGAACCCCAGGCCTTCACCCTCAGCCTCCCTGGTTGCAGAGAGCTTCGTCTTCCCGGCAGTAACTTAGGCGGGCCTCCATCCCTCTTCTCAGGCAGTGACCGCGTCCATCAGGACAATTACCCCCCTCCAGGGGATCTCATCCAACCAAGAGTCTCCTCCCCTGAGTACGCGTCCTCGTCCTTGATGAAAATGTGGCTCCTCGGCAGCGCAGGTATGGAAACTCGATTTGTAGTAAATCATACGTCCGGGAGTCGTCGCGCTTGCTAAGTGGATGCAGGCATTTTAAAATGCACGTGGGGTTTGAGACACCCGACTTGCCAGGGGCGCTTTCCTCCCCCCCCCCCCACCCCGCTTTAGACCGCCGAAGCGCTGAATAAATAAAGCGCGTTTCGAGGAGCGGCGGAGCATCTGTGCCGTCCTCCAAGTGGGGAGGCAGTGAGCACCCTTCTGAGAGGCTCCCGTTAGTATGTAGATGCGGGTCTGTCGCGAGCACGCTCGTCCTGACAAACATTTACCCTGACACCTATTGTATTTACCGATGCGGAGATCTCCTTTTTCATTATAATAGAAATTTGTAGGCGACCGACGGGCTCACTGTTGAATATTAAAGGGCCAGAGCTGATGTGCGTGCAGGGTGACAATTTGAGGAGTGACGGGCTTGCGCGCCTGACTTTCCCCCTGAGTTCACACGACGTGGAGTCGTCAGAGGCGACCCGTCCTGCTCCCTTCCGTGCGCTAAGGTCCTTGAGTGAGGCAACTGGGTGTTTACGGGAGGTGGGCTGTGCTTTTGAAAAGTGGACTCCCCCCTCCCAACTGCTTTTTCTTTAACTTAAAAGACTTTCAAATGGACAATACTGTGCTGGCTGAAACCTTCGTTCAGGTGTGTCCATGCTGTCTTGCAGAGAAAACCCAAACTAACTGGCCAACCCCAAGAGCAATGCTTTAAAACATGTGAGTGTGTGTGGGCTCGATCCCTGGGTCGGGAAGATCCCCTGGAGGAAGAAATGGCAACCCACTACCGTATTCTTGTCTTGGACAATCCCATGGACAGAGCAGTCTGGTGGGCTACAGTCCACTGGGTCGCAAAGAGTCAGAGATGACAGCAGCTGAGACACTCACACCCCTTTCTGGCCAATCCAATAGAAATGCTTTAAAACATGAGGGAGGCCTTCCCCAGTTGCCCAGTGGTTAGGACTCCACATTCTTGCTGCAGGGAATGTGGGTTCAACCCTTGGTCAGGGAGTCCTAAGGTCCTACAGACACATGACCAAAATAAAAAAGAAAAACAGAACAAAGAAAAGCATGTGGGAGGTCTTATAGTGAAGAGCTACACAGTTCTGTCTCATAACATAAGGTTAATATATATATAATAATGTCTTATAGATAACTCTCTAATGTGTATCTTATTCTGTGGTTAGACCTTAGAACAATATAGCTGATACTGTGTGGTTCCACTTATACATAAATAGTTTTGAAGAGTAAATGTTACAGGCCATGCATTCTGAGATTGGTTGAATTCTGAGATGCAGAGACAGAGGTCTGGCTCCTATGGATATGACACCCATAGATATGGGTGGGTTAACCTGTGTTTTGTTCCAAACTAGATTGTGTTATGTTCCTCTGCTGCTACTGCTGCTAAGTCACTTCAGTCGTGTCCGACTCTGTGTGACCCCATAGACGGAAGCCCACCAGGCTCCCCCGTCCCTGAGATTCTCCAGGCAAGAACACTGGAGTGGGTTGCCATTGCCTTCTCCAATGTGTGAAAGTGAAGTCGCTCAGCCGTGTCCGACCCTTAGCGACCCCACGGACTGCAGCCTACCAGGCTCCTCCATCCATGGGATTTTCTAGGCAAGAGTACTGGAGTGGCTTGCCATTGCCTTCTTCATCCATATATAGGTGGGTGGATGGATGGATCAGTGAGTATGTGGATAGACGGATGGACGGGTAAGTGGGTAGGTGGATGGATGGATGGTTATGTGGGTAGGTGGATGGATGGACGGATGGGTAAGTGAGTACGTGGATGGATGGATGACAAAAGATGGATGGCTGGGTGCATGGATGGCTGATGGATAAACAGCACGTGATCCGTCCACACGGTGGAATATTATGCAGCCCTGAAAAGGAGTGACGCCCTGACTGGCTGCAGCGTGGATGGATGCTGAACACACGCTGCTCAGTGAGACAGGCAGACACAGAAGGACCCACAGTGTGTGAGTCCATGGATAGGAAACGTCCAGAACAGGCAAGTCCACAGAGACAGGAAGTGGGTTCGTGGTCCGGGGGGAGGGGGAGGGGGAGGGGCAGCTCATGAGGACCGCATCTCCTTCGGGAGATGAGGAACTTCAGAGATCTGGAGCTTGATGGGGTGGTGGCTACACCACATTACGAATGTGCCAAGTCTCCACTGAACTGTGCCGTCCACAAGGTCGAATTATGTGCTGTGTGAAATTTTGCCAGAATAGAAATTAAAAATAGTAAGCAACTGTGTGAATGCAGAGACCAGGATGTATGAAGCTAAAGCTTAAACCCTGCCTAGGGCTTCCCTGGTAGCTCAGACGGTAAAGAATCTGCCTGCAATTCTGCCTGGAGACCCACGTTCAATCCCTTGAGCTCCCTGGAGGAGGGCATGGCAACCCACTCCAGGATTCTTGCCTGGGGAATCCCCATGGACAGAGGAGCCTGGCAGGTTGCAGTCCATGGGGTTGCAAAGAGTCGGACAGGACTGAGCGACTAATTCTCTCTCTTTTTTTTTCTTTATTTCTTTCTCCTCTCCTGGTGAAGCTGAGAGTCCTTTCTGCCTGTAACAGGGGCGTCCCTCTCATGGCTACTTCCCAGGCTAAGCCTGGGTGGGCGGGTTGACAGAGCAGCTGATCACTTGGATAAGTGGGTAGGTGGATGATGGATGGAGGCCACTTGGCTCTGACGAAATACCTCAAACACAGACCCTTCTGCCCTTCCACATCCGTATCACTGAGCAACGTCAGCTCTTCATTTCCGGGTGCGTCGAGGGGAATGTTACACCAAGCGTCGGGTTCAGACTGAAAGTCACCGAAGCCACGTGGGACCGCACAGTCCACAGCTGGCCTCACGGGCTGGGCAAGCCCGTCTCACAGAGGCGGTGGGTTTTCCCCCGGGGCGTCTAGATGGAAGGGGAGGTTTTCTAATGGGAAGCTCCTTCCTTCCCAGCTGTTTGCTCAGAGGGGGTGCATTTCAGATAGGGTTTTTGTATGAATAAAAGGAAGGCTTTCAAAACGTTTGCTTTCTTGGTGTTTTGTTTTGTTTTGTTTTGTTTTTCAAAGAAAGAGTCAGAGAAGAGAGCTTTGCGAGGAGCAGAAGGACTGCAGGCAGGCTTTGATAAGACTTCCTGGGCGGTTGGTTTCGTGGAAGCCGGGTGTCAACTCAGATGGCATTTTTTTTTCCTTTTTTTTAGAGAGCAGAGATCAAATGCAGGTGTGTGTGTGGGGGGTGGGGGGGTGAAGGTCTCAGCTGTGGGGATGGAGAGTCCAAGGGAAAAAATGAGAAGCGTCAACCCCCACCTTCCTGGGATGACAGCTGAGGGGTGCCTTTGAAAGGAGAGCTCCACGGCGGTGAGTGTGCAAGAAACTTACGGGGCGGGGGCGGGAGGATCAGACAAGTCAGCGGAAGCAGTAGGCTTTCATCTCGGAGGACGGCAGGTCGACGCTACAGAGTTGGCAGACGGGAGCCTTCTCCAACGAGTGCTGAGTTCTGGGCTCTTCCACCTGTTTTCCACTTAGAAGGCAGCTTCAGAAGGAGGCAGCGATTCGCTGTCATCCAACCAGGCTTCCCAGGTGGCGCTGGTGACCCAGAACCCCCCTGCTAGTGCAGGAGACCCGGGTTCCATCCCTGGGTGGAGGGCATGGCAACCCACTCCGCTTCCTCTTGCCTGGAGAGTCCCCATGGACAGAGTAGCCTGGTGGGCTACCGTCCACGGGGCTGCAAAGAGTCGGATACGACTGAGCACGCATGCAGGCTCAGAGTTGGAGCCCTCAGGTTAAGTCCTAGGTGACTTCATTCATCACACAGATGAACGCCAAATGCATTAGAATGGCCGCCACCAACAAATGGAGAATAACAAGCGTTGCTTGTGAAGAACGTGGAGAAGCTGGCATCTTTCTGCCCTGCTGCTGGGAAGGCAACACGGATATCAAAGCCCGCTGAGGAAAATGCTACGGAGGTTCCTCAGAAAAAAACTCAACTTCCATCTAGTGTAGGATCCAGGAATGCCAGTTCTGGGCATGGATCCAGAAGAATCCAAAGCGGGGTCCTGAAAAGACCGTGTGGACATCTATGTTCATGGCAGCGTTATTCTGAAGAGTGAAAGGGCTGAAGCAACCTAAGTGTTCACAAATCAGTGATGGATATGGAATGGAATATGGAATATTGTGCTAAGTCGCTTCAGTCACATCCAGTTCTCTGCCACCCTGTGGAGGGTAGCCCACCAGGCTCCTCTGTCCAGGGGATTCTCCAGGCAAGAAGCCTGGAGTGGGTTGCCATTTCCTCCTCCAGGGGATCTTCCTGACCCAGGAATCGAACCTGCATCTCTATAGTCTCCTGCATCAGCAGGTTAGTTCTTAACCACCAGCATCAGGTGGGAAGCTTGGAGTGGAATATTATTCAGCCTTGAAAAAGGAAGGAAGTGGAGACAGAGGCTGTATTGCGTGCAAACCCTGAAGGCGTGACGCTGAGTGAAATCAGAAAGTCACAGGAAGATAAACACTGTGTGATTCCACTCATGAGGGGGTCCCTAGCGGAGTCTAGTTCGCAGAGGCCAGAGAGTGGAAAGATGGGATGGGAAGTCAGTGTTTCACAGAGACAGACTTTCGGTTTGCGGAGATGAACACGCGCTGGAGGTAGATGCTAGCAACGGTTATATGACGCTGTGAACGTGTTTGACTCCACAGAGCTGCGTGCTTAAAGATGGTTAAGATGGTAAATTTTAGGAGGTGTTTTTTTTTGCCAGAGTTTTTTTAAAAGTCAAAAGCAAGTTAAAGAGGTGTCAGGAGATGGTCAGCTCTGGCCAGGCTTCTTATGCACAGCTTGGACCAGCCCGCCTCGCTCCAAGTCGCCTTGCACTACAGCCGCTCTGCTTTCCTGCACCTTTTCCTCCGAGTTCTTCCTTTCGGGTCGTCCAGAAAGGCATGCTGACTCGCTGTAGGAAACTTGACCCTCCTCTGTCTCCGGCGTTCTTTTTCCGTAGAGCACTAAAGCGGTTGGGCACTTGACTCCTATTTTTTGTGTTATTTTTACGAGCAGCTCTGGGATTTTATGAGAGACCCACATCCTTCCCCTACACAACTCTCCCAGAGATGTCTTTCCGTTACAGAGACGCGTCCTTGGCTTTGACTTTTTTTTTTAAAATGTTCATTTATTTGATATTCAGAAGTGCTTCTCCGACGCAGGGTTCTTTCCAGTTTAATTTGAATTTTGCCTCAAGGCGTCATGGGAGACCCAAGGTTGTGCCGAGGGCGTCGGGGCTGTGTGAGCATCACGGCGACCACGTGGATACCACGGGGAAGGAAGCGGGCAGCGTGTGGCCAAGCCTTCCAGACAGCACAGAGCTCGGAGGAGCTCAGAGGCGGTGGTGGGCTTCCTGGTGCCCGTGGAGAAAGCCCCTGAAAAAGCTCCTTTTCAGCCAAAGAGGGCAGCCGGACCCGTGTTCTGCTCCAGGGAGGCGGTACGGCTTTTAGGATGAACCCAAGAGGAGGACCCTAAAGGAGGAATTGGCAACCAACTCCCGTATCTTGCCTGCAGAATCCCACGAGCAGTGGAGCCTGGCGGGCTACAGTCCAGGGGGTCACAACGAGTCGGACACGACTGAGCCACTGGGCATGCCCACACATCAAGCACCTCTATGATTGGGAAAGATTGAGCTGGAATCTATAAGGTTACCACCCGTAGTTTTAGGATCCATAAGGCTAGCACCCATAGAGTGGGAGCTTGACACAGCCGCGGTTCACAAGACTGGAATCTGAAAGGTTGCATCCACAGCAATGGATTTCCCAGGGCTGGGTCCCAGAGGGTTCAGATCCACCGTGAGGCAGAACCCATCAGTTTGGGACAGATAGAGGTGGGAGCTAGCTTTCGTATTTGGGGGTCCATAGGGTTGAGATGCAAAGAGTTCGATTCATAAAGCTGAGATCCATAAGACTGGGATCTGTAAGGCTGGAATCCTTAGGGCTGCTACCCATACCGTGGGGGCCAACAGTGCAAAAGTGAAAAAGTTAGTCCGTCACGTCGGACTCTGCAACCCCATGGACTGTAGCCCACCAGGGTCCTCTGGGCATGGGATTCTCCAGCAAGATCACTGGAGTGGGCTGCTATTCCCTTCTCCAGGGCATCTTCTCGATCCAGGGATCGAACCTGGGTCTCCCACGTTGAGGGTAGACTCTGCACCATCTGTAATTCAGTCGTGCCCGACTCTTTGCAGCCCCATGGACTGCAGCACGCCAGGCCTCCCTGTCCGTCACCAACTCCCGGAGCTTGCTAAAATTCACGTCCATTGGGTCAGAGATGCCATCCAACCATCTCATCCTCTGTCATCCCCTTCTCCTCCTGCCCTCAATCTTTCCCAGCATCGGGGTCTTTTCCAAGCAGTAGGCTTTTCGCATCAGGTTTTACCGTCTGAGCCGCTTCAAACTGTGGAAGACAGAGGCGAAGCGTGTGGCTCACGGGACAGCCTGGTTTTCCCAAGAGCCTTCTGTTCACTGGTGAGCCCGTTGACTTCAGTCTTGCCCTGATCAGGACGATTAAACTTTGTCACCGGGAAGCACGGGGCGTTGCTGCAGTTACGCTCCCTCTCAAAGCTTCCAGATGAGTACTTTGGGTGGCATGTCTCGCTTTTCCCCGTCACCGAGTCCCCTCTCCTTCTTCGGGTTTCTGCAAAAGCAGAGGACTTAATGTGGCAATTATACAGACCAGCAGGTGATGAGCCGTCCCTGGAGGGGTGGGGGTGGGGAGGTGGACGGCTGGTTGTGGGGGGGGGGCCCTAGCAGGGGCTGCCGTGTCTGTCAAGGGCTTGATGAAGACAGCGTCTCCCCTGCCAGGCTGGGTTAACGAGGCCGAGAACACGGCATGACAACGGCGTGCTCCCGGATGGAAGGCCGGAGATTTTCCTGTCTGTGAAACGTCAAGACAAAATAAATTGACCTCTGCGTTGAAATGTTTCCAGTTGGTGATCAGCCTGCATTTTTCAACCAACCAGGAGAAAAAAAATTTTTTTTTTTTCTCAAGATATTCCGGCCACGGGCGATAAGAGCTTCTGTCGAAATCCACGCACCTGGCTCCTCATTACCGAGGTGGCTGTCACGTCCTGTGCAGATGATCGAGGGGTCTCTATTGGGGGTGGGTGTGGGCAAAAGGGTCCACCAGAGAGTCAGCAGTAGGGACCGACACCCGCCCCCTCCGTTGTAGACACGGACGTCTGTCTATGGGACTCTCCAGGCAAGAATACTAGACTGGGGTATCATTCCCTTCTCCAGCGGATCTTCCCAGCCCAGGGACCAAACCCAGGTCTCCCACATTGCAGGCAGATTCATTCCCGGCCACGCCAGCAGGGAAGCCCACGCTTTCCTGCAAAATGCTCAGGGAGACGGGCGGAGGAGATAGCTCATGTGCAAGGTGGGTCGTGTTGATGGCGGGGAGGTGGTAGTGGCGGGGGGGGCAGACAGGAAAGCCACCAGGAGAGGTTTCCTGGCATCACTTGGTCACGCCCTCGGAGACTTGGGGTGCATGTGGCTGGCGAGCAGACCCGATATGAGTCGATGCCAGCTTGTCAGCCTCATCGGGCGCCCGGCAACCCGGGAGTCAGGAAGGCACTTTTTTTTTTTTGAATGCTACCCCAGAGTCAATTAAAATACAGTAAGTCTGACATGTGCAGAGTACAGGATGATCAAAGGAGAGAATGCCCATACAGAGACTGACATTAAAAAAAAAAAAAACACCGTGTTTGGCGGCAGACTGACACCGCGTAACAGGTCAGATAATTATGAGAAAATCTATGATATATCTGTTGCAATTGCTGCTCTTGTTTCCATTATCAGAGCCATCAAACACACCGGCGGGCTCACTGCTGCTTGCCCGATCCGAGTGCCGCTGACACTCTTACCAGGCTGATACAGATGGCATCTTCAGAGCCGCTGAATTAATTTGACAGTAAATAGGTGATCGCAGTTACCGCCTTGTTTAAATATATGTTTTTTAATTGCAGCAGATAAGGAGTTTTTTTTTTTTTGCATTTCTGGACAAAACTGGGAAAGCGCGGGGGTGGAGGTAGTTTCTTATTGACACTGTGCCCTTTCTTCCAGTCCCGGATCCACACACACACACCCAGCCATCCATGCATCATAATTCCATGTGCGCTGCAAGACAGGCTGCTGTGGTCTTATCGTTTGCATGATAATGACTCGGCAGGCTCAGTGTTGTTGTTTTTTTTTTCTTCTCCCATCTCTTTCCCCCCAGCCCCAAAACCCCAAGCTGAACACGTGCGTTAATTACGATGATTAACGAGTCGTCCCGACTCTGGCCTTGATGTGTTGATTAAACTAACGAAGGATGTGACAGATGAATCGTCACACGTAGGGTTACGGTCGGGAGAAAGCCATGGGTGTGTTCCGGAAGGCTGGGTATTCTCTGCCCCTTGCCCATCTTAATTGGCTTAATGGGTCCTGCCGTTATGCAGCCCAGCTCTGACCCTCCTCCAACCCTTAGGAGCTCTCGAAAGCAAACTAATTGCAGCTTTTTACATTAAATCCTAATAGAGTTCCATCTATCTCCTCTAAGCCGTCACAATGATTACAGTAATAAATGAGGCGCACGGATGCCCCGTTCATCAAAACCGTTTGGGTTTGTCATCACAGCAGCGCGTTCCGACGCATGCTGGCTAACTGTGTGATAATTACCGCGGGGAGGAGTGGTACCTCTGTGTGTGTCTGTGTGTGTGTGTGTCTGTGTGTCTGTGTGTGTGGAGGCGTCTGTTTAAGTGACTCTCTGATGCATTCTGAAAAGTCTGCAAATACTTCCCACACAGAAGCGGGTTCCCATCAAAGGCAGGACTATTTAGAAATAATGATTTTGTACCATCCCAAGTCTCTCTCTCTTTTTTTTTTTCTGTCTACCTGCCTTTTCCCCGAATGCCCGTCAGCACAGGGAAATGTCTTGCCCACACAAATATGCATCACAAATGTCCTCTTTGCTGAGTGAGATAAGCATCGAATTCCATTTATATTACCAGCACTTCTATTCCATTTTAATGGCCTCCCATTATCCCAGAAGAGGAGCAAGGAGGCTGTCGCCAGCTCCCTTAATCAGGGCAGACGTTCCGACTCCCGGGTCCCGAGGCCTCACGAATATCGAGTCCAGGACATACTTCAATGGCCTGGACAGGCATCTTGGCTTTATTTGTCACTCCCTGCCGAGGCAGCATGTCATGAGTGGGCTGCCTGTGAAGTCCACGGCCGGTTCTGATATAAATTGTAAGAGCACAGATGGTCCCAGAATTTCAGAGATTTAGACAGGAGACTTTTTTTTTTTTCCTTTGTGAAAGGTAACTAGACCAAACTTTCAGATGAGCTTTCCAAACTCTGGAGGTGATGGCTCATGGACACTCACAGCTTTTAAAAGCTTGTTTGCTGTGCTTAGCCGCTCACTCCTGTCTGACTCTTTGCGACCCCATGAACTGTCGTCTGCCAGGCTCCTCTGTCCATGGGGATTCTCCAGGCAAGAATACCGGAGTGGGTTGCCGTGCCTGCTTCTGTTTAAATGCGTATCTGTGCAAAAAAAAAAAAAAAAAAAATAGCAGAAAGGCAAAATACAACACAATGCTTGGGTATGATTTTAATCCAACTTTTTTTCCTAGTGCAAGAGTTGTTGACTTCCTCAGTTCCTTAGAACTGCTGCACTTTCGTTTGAAATCGTATTTTTGAGATCTTTTTCTCTTTTCCTTCTTGGGCTTATAAGGACTTCAAAGCAATGACTTTTATGGACCTGCTCAGGGATAGCGACAGCACAGTCACAGCTGCCTTTGTTCTTTAAGGAAACTCCCCTTAAAATGCACAAGCTCCACATTTGCACTCAATATTTCCTGACGAGGTACGCAAATTATTTCTGCAAAAGAGTAAGCATTATAGAAATTCTAAACTCTGCTACAAGACTCTGACATCTTCACACACAAAAGCCACCACCCACAATAGGTAAAGGAGTGAACACGTGGGTGTTTCAATAAAACTTTATTAGCAAAACACACGTACAGAGGTCAGCTCTGGCTCTCGGGGCCAAGTCTGCAGATTTTGATAACTCAAATGGCTTGATCGCCGTGACCGATCTTCATGCCGACTTCAGGTGATATCTGGCTGCTTTGAATTCCATCCCAAATGTATTCCTCGCTGCTGTTGCTCAATCACTCAGCCGTGTCCTACTCTTTGCAAGCCCACGGACTGTAGCACGCCAGGCTCCCCTGTCCTTCACTATATCCCGGGGCCCTTCACCATATGTCAGGGTTTGCTCAGAGTCAGGTCCGTTGAGTCAGGGATTTCTAAAGCCCCCCAGATCAGATAAGATGGGATGGATTGTTTATTCAGACATCATCCCGTAATGAGCGAACGCTGTATGGAAATACACAAATGCGATGTAGCACAGGAAGACTTCTGCTCCACACTTCTCAACCCAGCAGACCCGGCAAGGGTTCTGTCCAAGGACCACAACGAAATGCAAGACAAGAGTGTCTTGCTATCCTGACTGGGCCTCAACTATGAAGGTTTCACACCCACATCCACCAATACATACATGTCTCTCTAGGAAAATATTATATACACCAGGAGCCGCTCCCTTTTCCCCTCGAAACCTCCTGCTTTCCGTAACTTCTCCCTCAGGACCTCCGTCTTTCCCTCTCTGCCTCAGGACTTCCTGCCTGCCCTGAGATTTTCCCTCACTTGTCACTCGGTCGGGTCCGATTCTCTGCGACCCCGTGGACCGCAGCACGCCAGGCTTCCCTGTCCATCACCGACGCCCGGAGCTTGCCCTGTGCATTCCTTCAGACACCACTTCTTTGCTGGGATTTTCCTCAGACTGTCCTTCTCCGTCTCAGAGTTCCGTCAGTCCACACCGTACTCTCAAAATCCAAAGAGGGGAAAAAGTACAGAGAGACAGGAGCAGAGAAAGAGAATGACAGAGAGACAAAAAGACTTCACTCTGGACGGGACCACTTAACCCCCCAAGAGCTGAGTCCACAGCGTGGAACAAGGGGAGTTGTGTCTGCAGCCTGCCTGCAAAAGCCGTAACTGGAATCACGCCTGACTGGCAGGAAGTGAGATCTACACCCCATCAAGAGAGCACAGACCCTTCTCAGCAAGAAACGCAGGGCAGTGCATACACGTGCCTGGTCGCTAGCCAAGGAAGGCACAAAACCGTTCAAACACATGGGGGAATGAAGGGTAATCAAGTCCCCTCTGCTTGGCGATTCAATGATCCATGTCCTACGTGTTCAGGGGCCTCCCTCTTTGGTGCCCAGGCGTCATGGAACTGTTTTTGTGCGAGGTGGCCATGCCTTGGGCTCTGTAAAGACATGTCCCCAGAATGGCAGGCCGCCTCCACCACGCTGCCCTCCTGGGTTTGCCAGGGGGGGACAATCAACTTTGCTTCTATTGAGGTGAAGGAAAAAAAGAGGAATGAGTTGTTTTGTTTTTTTTTTTTTCTTTCAGTTTCCTGGGAATAAACAAGGTAAACAGAACAGTGAGCAGACCTCAACCTTCCTAGTCTGTTTTATTTTTCACTTTAACTACTCCTACTTCTGCATGTCTGTAACTGTTTGCTTTTCTGCCGCCTAACTCTGCTGCTGCTGCTAAGTCGCTTCAGTCGTATCCGACGCTCTGCGACCCCATAGACGGCAGCCCACATGGCTCCCCCGTCTCTGGGATTCTCCAGGCAAGAACACTGGAGTGGGTTGCCATTTCCTTCCCCAATGCATGAAAAGTGAAAAATGAAAGTGAAGCCTCTCAGTCGTGTCCGACTCTTAGCGACTCCATGGACTGCAGCCCACCAGGCTCCTCCGCCCGTGGGATTTTCCAGGCATGAGTACTGGAGTGGGGTGCCATTGGCTTCTCTGCAGGAGTTACAGTTCACACCTGTTTTCCTTTGACTGTATGCTAAATACATCCCCTGAAAGTGAGCGTATTAGTCGCTCAGTGGTGTCCGACTCTTTATGACCCCATGGACGTAGCCTCCCAGGCTCCTCTATCTGTGGCATTCTCCAGGCAAGAACACTGGAGTGGGTTGCCTTGCCCTCCTGCAGGGGATCTACCAGAGGCAGGGATCGAACCCGGGTCTCCAGCATTGCAGGAAGATTCTTTAGATTCTGAGCCAACAGGGAAGCCCTATTTCTATATATTTTATACACCCCCTGGCTGCTGTTAACCCTTACAACACCCTTCCCCTTTGCAGAGCAGCAAAACTGCCAGACTCAATCAGTGGGTTACTATGACTTTCGTTGACAAGATTCTGACACCTTTGTCCCTCATCAGCCACTCCTGACTGCAAGCCCTCATTTTCTATAAGCCCCTAGACTTCTCATCAATCCTAAAGGAAATCAACCCTGAGTATTCATCGGAAGGACTGAAGCGGAAGCTCCAGTTCTTTGGCCCCATGATGCAAAGAGCCGACTCATTAAGAAAGACCCTGATGCTGGGAGGGACTGGGGGCGGGAGGAGAAGGGGAAGACAGAGGATGAGATGGCTGGATGGCATCATGGACTCCATGGACATGAGTTTGAATAAACTCCGGGAGTTGGTGATGGACAGGGAGGCCTGGCGTACTGCAGTCCACGGGGTCGCAAAGAGTCGGACAGGACTGAGCGACTGAACAAGACTCCCCACGGAGAGGGGTTACACCGTCCTTGAGGCAGGAGCCTTCCGGGTTCCCCTGCCTGCCAGCTGAGAATGAATGCCCCCTTTCTATTTCCTCCAAACTCTGTCTCCGTATTTTTTTGTTTGGCCTTGGTTGGACAGAGAAAGGCAAGGTTTTGGCCGCCAACAATGTCCGGGCTGCCCTGACACAGGTTCTTCCTCTGTGTGTGGGGGGTGGGGGGTGGGTGGGTGTGTGCAAGCGCATGCATGGGATGGGGATGGGGGAGGGGATGATGGTGGGGGCGCGGCGTGAGCCCTCCCTTGTCCGTGCTTACTGCCTTTCACCCCGTCTCCCCTCACACCCTCTTTCTGCCCTGTTTCCTGTCCCTGCCAGACATTGACAAAATGAAAGTTGCTCACTCATGTCCGACTCTCTGCGACCCCATGGACCGCAGCATGCCAGGCCTCCCTGTCCATCACCATCTCCTGGAGTTCACCCAAACTCATGTCCATCGAGTCGGTGATGCCATCCAACCATCCCATCCTCTGTTGTCCCCTTCTCCTCCCGCCTTCAATCTTTCCCAGCATCAGGGTCTTTTCAAATGAGTCAGCTCTTCGCATCAGGTGGCCAAAGGATTGGAGTTTCAGTTTCAGCATCAGCCCTTCCAATGAATATTCAGGGTAGGTTTCCTTTTGATGTACATATGCATTATACGTACACAATAAATATAATACATATATAGTATAAACTGGTGGAGAAGGCGATGGCACCCCACTCCAGTCCTCTTGCCTGGAAAATCCCATGGACGGAGGAGCCTGGTGGGCTGCAGTCCTTGGGGTCGCAAAGAGTCGGACACGACTGAAGTGACTTAGCAGCAGCAGCATATACTGGAGAAGGTCCCCTGGAGGAGGGCATGACAACCCACTCTTGCCTGGAGAATCCCATGGATACAGGAGCCTGGTGGGCTGCAGCCCGTGGGGTTGCAAGAGTCGTACACTATTAGTCAATAAACCACTACTACTATATAATATAAACAGTGTATATATATATATGTGTGTGTGTGTGTGTTCACATATATAACATTTTATGTACATTATATAAAGTATAATGTATGTATGTAACATTTATATATATTATAAGCATGTTCATATGTATAACATATTTTATGTATCTCTATACTACACACTTAATAATGTCTATATATATATTTTAATGAGCACATATTTGCCATATATATTCTGTGTTTCTGTACAGAATGGGAGAGATTGAGACATATACGCCCTCTATGCAGATAGAGCGGCATTTGTATGTGTGTGTATGGATGGTGGATTTTATCTTGTGTGTGTGCAGCCTCCCATCCAAGTACTAACCAGGCCCGACCCTGCTTAGCTTCCAAGATGGAACAAGATCGGGTACGCCCAGGGTGGTGGTGGTACGCCCATAGACGACGTTGTGCAGGTGGACCAGTAAGTGTTCGTGGCTAAGGCGCGTCCGACTCTTTGCGACCCCCTGAACTGTAGCCCTCCAAGCTTCCCCATCCATGGGATTCTCCGGGCCGGAATACTGGAGTGGGTTGCCATGCCCTCCTCCAGGGGATTTTCCTGACCAGGGATTGAAGCCGGGTCTCCCTCATTGCAGGCAGACTCTTTACCATCTGAACCACCAGGGAATTCCTGTGGACACATATGGAAGAAATTCACACACACGTATAATATGTACACATGTGTGTGTGTGTGTAAATTTATATGTATAAGACTTCCAATGCCGGGTATATGGGTTCAATCCCTGATCAGGCAGCTAAGATGCCACATTCCTCGTGGCCAAAGTACAGACAACAGAAGCAATATTGTAACAAATTCACTAAAAACTGTTTTAAAATGGTCCACATCAAAAAAAGAAAAAGAAATTACAAGTTTGACGCAGGAACAGCAAGCCTCATTTAAAATGCAGCGACTGTGCCAATCTACTGGCCTATAAAGAAAGCTAGAGTTGAAGAATTAATGCTTTTGAACTGGGGTGTTGGAGAAGACTCTTGAGAGTCCCTTGGACTGCAAGGAGATCCAACCAGTCCATCCTAAGGGAGATCAGTCCTGGGTGTTCATTGGAAGGACTGTGGCTGAAGCTGAAACTCCAATTCTTTGGCCACCTGATGCAAAGAGTCAACTCACTGGAAAAGACCCTGATGCTGGGAAAGATTGAAGGCACGACGAGAAGGGGACGACAGAGGATGAGATGGTTGGATGGCATCACCGACTCAATGGGCGTGACTTTGAGCAAGGATGGCATCACTGACTCGATGGACATGAGTTTGGGTGAACTCCAGGAGATGGTGATGGACAGGGAGGCCTGGCATGCTGCAGTCCATGGGGTTGCAAAGAGTCGGACGTGACTGAGTGACTGACCCTTTCGCTGTCAGCTGACGCGTGTACTGACCACACATTTGAACTGCAGATATAATGAAATGACTTACGGAACTGACTCGAATACAGAAGTTCCTAGTATTGAGAAACAAAACCGCCCAAAATCAGTTAGCAGTGAAAGCAAGACAGGTCATTTTTTCTGACCCTGAGAGCGTCAATTGTGGGGGCTTCCCAGGTAGCTCAAACAGTAAAGAATCTGCCTGCAGTGCGGGAGACCCAGGTTCAATCCCCGGTTCGGGAAAATCCCCAGGAGAAGGAAATGACAACCCACCCCAGTATTCTTCCCTAGGAAATCCCATGGACAGAGGGGCCTGGTGGGCTACAGTCCATGGGTTGCCAAGAGGCAGACAGGACTGAGAGACTAACCTTATTATTAAATCAACAGGGAGCTGCAGTATCTGGACCAAGGTTACATGTTTGTGGCTGATGCTGCCCACCTGGGCTAGGTGTGACGTGCAGCAGGGTCTGTGACCTGCGCCTGGGCCGGGTGAGTTCAACCCTGACCGCTGACTCAGAGACACACAGCAGGAGAACACAGCATTTACAGGGAGCCCAGAGAAGCGTTTCAGAAGCTCGCTCCGGGAAAACAGCCTCAGATCAGAAATGAGAACCAAATAAAATTAAACCTGCCCCTGCAATTAACTGCTTTAACCCGCTAATTGCTTGGGCTGAAATTAGTCAGTTATAAGAAAAATAACAAGCGCCCACTTAGCCTTATAGTAGCTAAATTGCTTGTTTGTCCCCACAAAGGATATCTGTGGATTACACCGATTCATATTTTTCCTACTTTTAAAAAACACTGGAAGGTCCTAGAAATGTGGATTTAAAAAAAAAAAAAAACAGGCTTTAGACCTGGGTTAAAATTAATTGTATTCATTATCAGGAGTGTGTCCTAAATTACAAAGGTATAATTGCATCTCAGCGTTTCTCACTGCCTTCCACCTTCCAAGTGGGAGGTTCGTCACGTCTGCTGTGGACGAGATGGCTAGGCAGAAAGACGGAAGGATGGGGTGGTGAGAGTCGGTGTGTTTGTCTGTGTGACTGCGGCCAGCGGGGAAGGCACCCTGGGCGCAGGGGTGCGTGGATTAGATGTAGATACAGATGGACATGGGGGATGGGGTGTCGGTGTTAGTGCAGTTGTTCGCAGACAGCGTATAGGGGTATGCAGATAGAGATGGTGGCACTGTGGCCAGGAACCCGCCTGGCAATGCAAGAGATGAAAGAGACTCAGGTTCAGTCCTTGCGTCGGGAAGATGCCCTGCAGAAGGAAAGGGCAATCCACTCCAATATTCTTTCCTGGAGCATCCCACGGACAGAGGCACCTGGGGGGCTACCGTCTGTGGGGTCGCAGAGAGTCGGATACGACTGAGCACACACACATGCTGTACGCGTGTGTTACGTTAGACGCGATATTCAGAGAAAGAGATTCAGGTGGAGACTTAGAGATGGTGAGACAGAGGGGAAAAGGAGCCGATTAGGGACAGATGGAGCTGCTATAGGACTTCCCAGGTGGCTCAGCGCCAAAAGAATGATATGGATGTTCAGTTCAGTTCAGGCGCTCAGTCGTGTCCGACTCTTTGCGACCCCGTGGACAGCAGCACGCCAGGCCTCCCTGTCCATCACCAACTCCCAGAGCTTGGTCAAACTCACGTCCATCGAGTCGGTGATGCCATCCAACCATCTCACCCTCTGTCGTCCCCGTCTCCTCCCACCTTCAATCTTTCCCAGCATCAGGGTCTTTTCTAATGAGTCAGCTCTTCCCATCAGGTGGACAAAGGATTGGAGTTTCAGCTTCAGCATCAGTCCTTCCAGTGAATATTCAGGACTGGTTGGATCTCCTTGCAGTCCACGGGACTCTCAAGAGTCTTCTCCAGCACCACAGTTCAAAAGCATCAATTCTTCAGCGCTCAGCCTTCTTTACAGTCCAACTCTCACATCCATACGTGACCACGGGAAAAACCATAGCCTTGACTAGATGGACCTTTGTCAGCAAAGTAACGTCTCTGCTTTTTAATATTCTGTCTAGGTCGGCCATAACTTTTCTTCCAAGGAGCAAACGTCTGTTAATTTCATGGCTGCAGTCACCATCCACAGTGATTTTGGAGCCCCCTAAAAATAAAATCTCTCACTGCTTCCACTGTTTTCCCATCTATTTGCCATGAAGTGATGGGACCAGATGCCACGAGTTTAGTTTTCTGAATGTTGAGCTTTAAGCCAACTCTTTCACTCTCCTCTTTCACTTTCATCAAGAGGCTCTTTAGTTCCTCTTCACTTTCTGCCATGAGGGTGGTGTCATCTGCGTATCTGAGGTTATTGATATTTCTCCCGGCAATCTTGATTCCAGCATGTGGTTCATTCAGCCCAGCGTTTCTCATGATGTAGTCTGCATGTAAGTATATAGACATGATAAATAGATTATAGATGGAGAAGGGAATGGCAACCCACTCCAGTTTTCTCGCCTGGAAAATTCCATGGACAGGGGAGCCTGGCGGGCTACAGTCCATGGGGTCGCAAAGAGTCAGACACAACTGAGCGACTAATACTAATACCAGAGATGATAAATAGATTATAGATGGTATAGATATATGATGATGTTGACATGATAAATAGATTGTAGATGGTAGAGATATATGATGATGTAGACATGATAAATATATTATAGATGGTAGAGATATATGATGATATAGACATGATAAATACATTATAGATGGTAGAGATATATGATGATATAGACATGATAAATACATTATAGATGGTAGAGATATATGATGATATAGACATGATAAATACATTATAGATGGTAGAGATATATGATGATATAGACATGATAAATACATTATAGATGGTAGAGATATATGATGATATAGACATGATAAATATATTATAGATGGTAGAGATATATGATGATATAGACATGATAAATATATTATAGATGGTACACAGATATGATGATATAGACTTGATAAATAGATTATAGATGGTACACAGATATGATGATATAGACTTGATAAATAGATTATAGATGGTACAGACATATCATGATATAGACTGGGTAAATAGATTATAGATGGTACAGATATACAGGTGAGCACATGTGGATGTCCATATGGTACAGATATACAGATGGATATAAAACTGAAGCTGTGTGTGTGCTGTGTCTTCAGTCATTCGCGAACCCACGGGCTGTAGCCCGCCAGGCTCCTCTGTCCTTGGGAGTCTCCATGCAAGAATACTGGAGGGGGCTGACATTCCATCCTCCAGGAGGTCTTATCGGCCCAGAGGTGGAACCCACGTCTCTTGCGTCTCCTGTATCGGCAGGCGGGTTCTTTGCCACCAGAGCCATCTGGGAAGGCCGTTAATCAGCTGTATCCCGACACAGCACAAAAAGTTTAAAGTCTGAAAAATAAGAGTGAAGCAGGTCGTCTCCAGTGGGGGAACCAGGAACACCCTGCCAGATCAAGGGGCCACTGAAGGAGGGAGATCCTGGGACCCCATCTGTGATAAGACTCCCTGAGACTTTCCTGCAAAACTCTGATCCTTCTAGACGGAGGGCTGTTCACAGAGAAATGGCCTTGGAGAAGCTGTTTCTGTTCATATGTGCAGAAAAAGAGACTTGAGACCACCACGGGCACCTCCCTGTGTGGACCCTGGGGAGGCATGGCCAGCTGACTCCAGAGTGCCAAGTGGATGGATCAGTTTTAGAGAAACCGGCTGGCTTGACTAGGGTTGCCCAGGTCGCTCAGGGGTTAAGAACCCACCTGCCAATGCAGGAGACCTGGGTTTGATCCCTGCGTTGGGAAGATCCTCTGGAGGAGGGCATGGCAACCCACTCCAGTGTTCTTGCCTGGAGAATCCCACGGACAGAGGAGCCTGGCAGGGCTACAGTCCATGGGGTTCCAAAGGGTTGGACACGACTGAGCGCCCAGGCACACCCCCTGACTTGACTGCATTAATAACCCACTCCTCCTGCCTGTTCCATAAACACAGGGGTGGCAGCCAGAGCAGAAACGATCTCATCAGTAACTTCTGCCGTTCCGATTTGTTGAATCCACAGAGTTGAAGGTGTTGCATAAATGAATCAACATCTATGTCTGAAGCTGCCCCGCTGGTGTCGATTTGCATAAGTGGGTAAGCTGTGACAAACGCAGAGTGTGAGCGGGCTGCAGTGGAGGAAAATCCTCGAGCAGCCCCAAGCACCTGGCTATTTGGAAACTGTGCTTCCCCCGCCTCCTCCAGGAAGGCTCCAGAAAGCCAGGAAGCCACGGGCTTCCCCAGTGGCTCAGATGGTCAAAGAATCCGCCTGTGATGCAAGAGTCTGGGTTCGATCCCTGGGTCCGGCAATTCCCCTGGAGGAGGGCACGGCAACCCACTCCAGTGTTCTCCCCTGGAGAATCCCGTGGACCGAGGACCTGGCAGGCTGCAGTCCACAGCGCTGCAGAGTCGGACACAGCTGAGCGATTTTCATGCAACCCACAAAGGCAAGAATTTCTGAGGGACACAGTCTTTGCCTAGGTGTGTGTTACAGCGGGACTGCAGTAAAGTCTTGTCTGACTTCAGCAAGCGCGTGAACTGAAGACAATCTTGTTGTTGATTTTTAGTCGCTAAGCTGTGTCTGACTCTTTTGCGAGTCCAAGGACTGTAGACCGCCAGGCTCCTCTGTCCGTGGGATTCTCCAGGCAAGAATATTGGAGTGGGTTGCCATGCTCTCCTCCAGGGGATCTTCCCAACACAGGGATGAAACTTTTGTCTCCTGTATTGGCAGGCGGGTGCTTTACCACTGAGCCACCAGGGAGAAATAAAAATGTTAACAGCTCAGTCTCGTCTGGGTCTCTGCAACCCGGTGGACTGTAGCCCGCCAGGCTGCTGTGTCCATGGGATTCTCCAGGCAAGAACACTGGAGTGGGTTGCCATGCCCTCCTCCAGGGGATCTTCCCCACCCAGGGGTAGAATCTGCATTGCCTACGTTGGCAGGCGATTTCTTTACCACTGAGCCACCTGGGAAGCCTGTTGAGGCCGTTACCTGTCAGCAGTTAGAACCCAGCGAGCACGCCGATTCCCCAAGCAGAGGAAACGCGCTGTTAGTCCCCTGGTTCATCGTCTGCACGCTGTGGCCCTCCCGCCTGGGGGTTGTGCTTTGGCTTTTAACGTCGCTGTCACAGCGGAGGTTGGGCCACTCGGATTCATTTGGAGCCAGGCTGACCCAGCGTGAATGAAGGGACGGGCGGAAGGGGGCTGAGGGAGCTGATGACCAAGAGCGCCTCCTTGCTTTCAAGGCAAGAGATTCCCTCTCAAAGGTGGCCTGCAGCCTTGTTGCGCAGGGGCCACGGGCAGAGTGCCAGCCACGTTCCTGGCGGTGCCAAGCGTCCGGCCAGCATTATCTGCCCAGTGAGTCTTCATTCCAAACCTTTGGCCACCTGATGCGAAGAGCTGACTCACTGGAAGAAACCCTGATGCTGGGAAAGATTGAAGGCGGGAGAAGAAGGGGACGACAGAGGACGAGATGGTTGGATGGCATCACTGACTCGACGGAGGTGAGTCTGAGCGAGCTCCGGGAGTTGGTGATGGACAGGGAGGCCTGTAAGGCTGCGGTCCGTGGGTCGCAGAGTTGAACATAACCAAGTGACTGTTATGACAACCGCCCAGGGGAGCAGGCACGTGGCTCAAGGGACACCACCCTGTGGACAGTGACACCATGGCCCTTCGAGGGGGTTGCTTATTTCAAGCAGAAGCCTGAAAGCAGGAGGCAGCCAGCCTCCAAATGCAGGGCTGGAAGGGGCCGTGTGCCTTCTGCGACCTCTGTTTACACAAAAACAACAGCAACAACAGAAAATCTCGTATTTCCTTTTGTGGGAAACCCACCTGCGTCTGGAGGAGCAGCCGGGTTTCCGCATTTCCGAAGGGCTGTCATCTCCGGCTCCAGCTGGAAGCCTTCCAGGCTGCCCTGTTGGGCATCAGGGCAGGCCGCCACCCCACCCCGGGAACTCTGACAGGTTGACCTGCCCCAGGAGGGTGCGGGGAGTCGGGGGTCCTGACAAAGGCAGACCCCCTCCCTCCATCCCGGGGTGTGGGGGGTGGGGGGGAGGTGAGGCCCTTCTGGGAGTCCAAGAAAAGAGGCTTGCATGCGTGTGTGTGTGCGTGCGCGCGCGTGAGCTATTTTCTCGTCCATAATAGAGAGCATCGTGGCGAGGTTAAATTAGAAAACTTCAATTAAGCCTTTCCAAAAAAAAAAAAAAAAAGACCATCTGCCGACCGATGACGGTGCAGGGGGGGCGGGTTGCGTGTAAACAAAAATGCCTGTGCCGGTGACAAACAAATGATCTTATCCATTGTATTGTGTTACAAATTAAAATTAGATTAAGCCACCTACACGGTACCTCCTCTGCATGTTCAATGGCCCGGCGCATCCGAGCGGCGCTCCGCACATATTGAAACCGGGCCGGAGGAGCCTCATTATCTGTGTAACGGCATCGCTAACCGAGCACAGCATAATCAAAGCCTCAGGGTACGTATTAATTATCCTTTTGAATAGTGATGAAATTTTAAAAACATCTCCTTTAGGCTCAGATCATCAGCAGATGAAACAAAGGCAACCACAGCTTGCGTCTGCAGCCCCGCATGTGTTTTTACATCTGTTCAGGATATTTCAATTTGAAACTCAACAAGCAGAGACGGCGATTAAAGAGGAACATGGAGACAGACGGGGGGGTGGAATGGGGAAGAGAGAGGGAATAAAGTATAAAACCCTGCAATAACAAATAGACTCCTCCCCACCACCACCAGCTCATCAACCAGAGAAGAAAATGAGGTTCCTTCCCAGAAAACGCACCGTTGCTCTATGAAGTGTCGGTAACGACTGGGATTCGAGTGCTAGAGTCGCCGGGCGAGGCGTCCACCTGTTACCTCCAGACCCGAGCGTGCACCCTCAAACCTGCAAGTCAGGGCCGCCTCCCAATGATTTTTGAGGTTGAGGCGCCAAATTCGCAGGATCCGTCAGCGGACTGTGCAATCTAAGCAGAACTAGAAAGCAACTGTGTGCTTCTCCAGTGGTTCAGTCGTGTCCGACTCTTTGCGACCCCGTGGACTGCAGCACGCCAGGCCTCCCTGTCCATCGTCAACTCCCAGAGCTTGCTCAAACTCATGTCCATCGAGCTGGGGATGCCATCCAACCATCGCATCCCCTGTCGTCCCCTTCTCCTCCCGCCTTCAATCTTTCCCAACATCAGGCTCTTTTCCAGTGTGTCAGCTCTTCATTTCAGGTGGTCAAAGTATTGGAGCTTCAGCTTCAACATCAGTCCCTGCAATGAACACTCAGAACGGATCTCCTTTAGGATGAACTGGTCGGATCTCCTTGCTGTCCAAGGGACTCTCAAGAGTCTTCTCCAACACTGCAGTTCAAAAGCATCAATTCTTCGTAGCTCAGCTTTCTTTATGGTCCAACTCTCACATCCATAATGACTACTAGAAGAACCATAGCCTTGACTAGACATACCTCTGTCAGCAAAGTAATGTCTCTGCTTTTTAATGTGCTGTCTGCTACGTCACTTCAGTCGTGTCTGACTCTGAGCGACCCCATAGACGGCAGCCCACCCAGCTCCCTCGTCCCTGGGATTCTCCAGGCAAGAACACTGGAGTGGGTTGCCATTTCCTTCTCCAATGCATGAAAGTGAAAAGTGAAAGTGAAGTTGCTCAGTCGTGTCCGACTCTTAGCGACCCCTGGACTGTAGCCCACCAGGCTCCTCCATCCACGGGATTTTCCAGGCAAGAGTACTGGAGTGGGGTGCCATTGCCTTCTCCAAATATGCTGTCTAGGTTGGCCATAACTTTTCTTCCAAGTGGCAAGCGTTTTTTAATTTCATGGCTGCAATCAGCATCCGCAGTGATTTTGGAGTCCAAAAAAATAGTCTGACACTGTTTCCACTGTTTCCCCATCTATTTCCCATGAAGTGATGGGACCAGGTGCCATGATCTCAGTTTTCTGAATGTTGAGCTTTAAGCCAACCTTTTCACTCTCCTCTTTCACTTTCATCAAGAGGCTCTTTAGTTCCTCTTCACTTTCTGCCATAAGGGTGGTGTCATCTGCGTATCTGAGGTGGTTGATATTTCTCCCGGCAATCTTGATTCCAGCTTGTGCTTCTTCCAGCCCAGCCTTTCTCATGATGTACTCTGCATACAAGTTAAATAAGCAGGGTGACAATACACAGCCTTCACGTCCTCCTCTCCCGATTTTGAACCAGTCCTTTGTTCCGGGTACGGTTCTAACTGTTGCTATTTGTCCTGCCCGCAGTTTTCTCAGGAAGCAACTCTGGGAGACCAGGAAGAGAACAGCCCCTGCTGTGAGATGGTTAGGGTGATGAGAGATGGGGTCTTTGGAAGTTGAGGGGATATTTCAATGGACTTCTGTGTGCTGGAGTGAAGGTTGGCGGACATGCAACCAGAATCCCTGCAGACCGAACTTGTTGGCATGGGATTGAAATGTAGGGCCTCGTGTTAAACCCTGAATGCTCACAAATACTGATTTGCTTTTTTTTTTTTTAAGGTGTTTTTTTTTTTTTTTTGATGTGGACTGTTTTAAAAGCCTTTCTTGAATTTACTACAGTATTATTTCTGCTTTATGCTTTGATTTTTTTGGCCATGAGGCATGTGGGACTCTTAGCTCCCTGACCAGGGATCGAATCCACATTCCTTGCATTGAAAGGTGAAGTCTTAACCTCTGGACAACCAGGGACGTCCCCGACTTGCTTTTAACTCCCTGTTTAAAGCAGTTAGGAGGGTGTCGTGAAATGGCAGCACCAAAAGTGGATTTTGGGGAAGATCATCCAGAAATGGGGGCTTCCCTGGTGGCTCAGATGGTAAAGAATCTGCCTACGATGAGGGGGACCTGGGTTCAATCCCTTGGTCAAGAAGTTTCCCTGGAGAAGGACGTGGCAAATCCACTCCAGCATTCTTGCCTGGAGAATCCCATGGACAAAGGAGCCTGGCGGGCTACAGTCCAGGGGGTCGCAAAGAGCGGGACATGACTGAGCAACGAATACTTTTCTACTTTCTTTATCCAGAAATCGAAAGGTAATCAAAAGCCATTTGAAGTGTACAACAGCTGTGTGACTGAAGGCGTCTTTGAAATGGCATTTGACAAAATGGCCTGTATATCACTGGGCGTGATGAGAGCTTAACCCCAAAACATAGTAAAAAATAAAATTCAGGGTCATTTTTAAAAGTCTCTGAACATGCTCTTCTGGACAACTGGAGATGAAAGAGTTCTTCCATTGTGCGTGCTGTGTGTTGTGATAAGTCACGCAGTCGCGTCTGACTCTTTGCGACCCCACGGACTGTAGCCCGCCAGGCTCCTCTGTCTGTGGGATTCTCCAGGCAAGAAGACTGGAGTGGGTTGCCATGCCCTCCTCCTGGGGATCTTCCCAACCCAGGGATCAAACCCAAGTCTCTTGCGTTGCAGGTGGATTCTCTTATCATCTGAGCCACCAGGGAAGCCCATGTCGAATCAATGTCCTAAGACAGTTGTGTGGCTTTAGTTGGTTATTTATCAGGTGGGGTGGATGGCCAGGAGATCTTTGGAAAACAAAAATTTGTTTTTTGCCGTTTCTGGAGACTAGAACTTGGAAATCAAGTTGTTGGCGAGGCTGGGCTCCCTCCAGAGGTTCCAGGAGAGGGTCCTTCCCGCCCCTTCCAGCTTCTGGGGGCTCCAAGTGTGTCCCTGGGCTTGTGGCCACCTCCCTCCCATCTCTGACTCCCTTGTTGCTTGGCCATGGAGAGTCAACATTGATGGTGGCAATGCAGCCAGGAGGATGGAGCTGGGAGGAGACAAGCAGACCTTGGTGAAGGACAAAAGTCAGTCTGCAGGTGATGGTCAATCCTTGTACCTTGGGTTCGAAATAGCCCTGGACTAAAACACTCCTGAAGTCAATGTGAATTCGTGTAGGCTGAGAATGTCCAATGCACAGGCCATCCAGACAACTCTATCTTACTCCAGCTCGCCAGGTGGGGAGTGGGGGCCACACAACAGACCAGGGTGACACCAGAATTGAACCCGATCAGGAGCACAGGTAAGACACAACCTCACAGGGTAGTCCCCTAGCTGACCCCAACCATACAGACCCAGTGGACACATCTGCTTGGGGTGGTCCCACAGCTGATAGTGACCCAACCACGTAGACGCAGTGGGCACATTTCCTTGGGATGGTCCCATAACTGGCCCCGACACGTGGACCCAAAGGGCACGTCTGCTCCTACTGGTCCCCTAGCTGACCCAATCCCCAGTGTGTCATTAGTTGGAAAGCTTCATGGGTAGAGAATCTTCTGAAAGGAATGCCTTAAACGTGGGGGGTCTTCACCCGAGTCCAGCATTGCCCAGAAACATCAAGGGCATCCTGATGTTATAAGTGAGTGTTAGTCACTCAGCCGTGCCCGACTCTTTGCAACCCCGCGGACTGCAGCCCATCAGGCTCCTCTGTCCATGAGATTTTCCAGGCAAGGATACTGGAGTGGGTTGCCATTTCCTTCTCCAGGGGATCTTCCCAACCCAGGAATCGAACCTGGGTCTCCTGCACTGCAGGCAGATTCTGTAGCAACTGAGCTACAAGGGAAGCCCTGACGTTATAAGGGGGGATATTTTTTACGTGTGTCTTTCTAAGAGGAGGTTCGACTTTTCAAGCATCTCACAGGGTTTTGTCTAAAGAAGCTTGAGATTTGCTACCCTTGGAAGCTGAGAGACTTTATAAAAGGAGGAGCTGCCATGATGGGGACTGGAGAGGACACAGCTTCTGAACCCAGCCTTTGGGTGACCCAGGAAGACAGCGGTCTGGCCAGATTAGCACCTCAGTGGTTACATCCACGAGCCTCTGGTCACACGACATTCTTATCCTGCGACCCAGGACACACAATCCCAGACAACGGTACCTTGTTCGGTTGTCCAGAATGACGGCCGCCAGAAAACGCATCCAGCCCCCAGACGATGAAACTCCAACTCCTCCCAGTCGAAACGCCCTGGAAATTCACTGTGATGGGCCCTCGGAATGACTACATTTATTTTTCTGTACACCGCCTTGATTTTTGTTTAATTGTGTCTTTTGCTCCCGGGCTGAAATTCTACGCCTCATTTCAGCCTTCAGCAGTTTGCACGGCTGAGAGATAAAGCTCCTAAAAATAGGGCTCTTCCAGCCAAAGTGCTGATGTTACTTTATCTCCTAAGGAATGAAGGTGGCAGAAGTGTAATTAAAAGGGCCCGGAGTACTCTGTCTTTGACTAACCTAAATAGCTATCAGGTTAACTTTAAGTTTCTCCGGATTACGGAAGGCTGTAGGACATGGATACCGTGTTCTCCCTTGCCACCAAAACAGATTGCCCAATTCCGGGGATAGGTGAAGAAAAGCGAGCTTGTCTGTGGGTTTCAAAATGACACTAGTGAAATATTCTTTGCACACGCAGAGAGACCGAACCACGCTCGGGCTGTGCAAGAAGCCACTCGGAAACGGCTGCAGTGATTCTCCCCGCGCTCACCCCAGTCTCGAAAGAGGCTTCAGCCGTGCTGTTTGATGGGAGCGTAACCGTTAATGCTTAAAATTGGATATTAGGTAATAAAAATAAACATTTCCCCTCCTGGATCGCTGTCTCTCTCTTTCTTTAAGTACCATGGCTATTTTTTTTCCCTCTCTCTCTCCCTCTTGCAGATCTGATATTCTGTTGATTTCTTCAGTGTGTGAGGATGAGAGAGTCTGGGATGAGTTTTCATGTTCGTTCTGGCTTCATAATATTTTCTTGTGAGATTTTGTTGGACGCCTTGATAAAAGCTCTGCTGTTTTATAACTTTGGGTTTTATGACTTCCCTTCAGCGTTGTTCCTGCATTCAGCCTGAGTTTTTGCTTGCTTGCTTTCTGTGTATTTATTTTTTTTTTCGCTTCCCTCCTTCTTTTTTCTTTCTTCTTTCTCTGTTCCTTCCTTCCTTCTTTTCTCTGTCTCTCCCCTCCTGTCTCTTTTTCTTCCTCCTGCTCTGGGCTTGCTTCCCTCTTTGCTCCTAATTCCCAACACAGTGTTGGCAAGTGAAGTTTTCCTAACCGTGGTACAAGAAGGCATGTCTTGTTTTTTTTCATTTCATGTGGATGAGCTGACCCATTGGACATTCTCTGTGGATACTTTTCTTCTGACTAGGGAAGATGCGTGAGCCCTAAGACAGAGTGTTGAAAAAAGTGAGGGATAAAGATGGAAATTATGTCCTTTAGCGCAAGGGAAGCAGCAGTAGGAGAAGAAGTAAACTAATGGGACAGCTCGTGGAGATACAAGTCTTCCAGGACCATCCCGCCTTCATCATCATCAGTATCAGCCCCAACGCCATCATCACCACCACCAGCACCACCAGCATCTTCACCACCATCAGCCGCAACTCCGTCACCAAAACCATTGTCACCACCACCAGCATCTTCAACACATTCGTCACCATCACCACCGGCACCACCATCACCTCGACCGTCACCTCCACCATCACCTCCACTGTCTGCATCAACGCCATCTGCACCATTATAGCATCATCACCATCACTCGCACCACCATCAGCAGCTTCTTCATCATGTTCCCCAGCACCACCATCACCTCCACCATCACCTCCACCATCAGCACCACCATCACCTCCACCATCAGCTCCACCATCACCTCCACCATCACCTCCACCGTCACCTCCATCATCAGCACCACCATCACCTCCACCATCACCTCCACCATCACCTCCACCATCACCTCCACCGTCACCTCCACCGTCTGCACCATGAGTCCATCACTCACACCACCATCAGCAGCTTCTTCATCATGTTCCCCAGTACCACCATCAGCACCACCATCACCTCCACCATCACCTCCACCATCACCTCCACCATCACCTCCACCGTCTGCACCATGAGTCCATCACTCACACCACCATCAGCAGCTTCTTCATCATGTTCCCCAGCACCACCATCAGCACCACCATCACCTCCACCATCACCTCCACCGTCACCTCCACCATCACCTCCACCATCACCTCCACCGTCACCTCCACCGTCTGCACCATGAGTCCATCACTCACACCACCATCAGCAGCTTCTTCATCATGTTCCCCAGCACCACCATCAGCACCACCATCACCTCCACCATCACCTCCACCGTCACCTCCACCATCACCTCCACCATCACCTCCACCGTCACCTCCACCGTCTGCACCATGAGTCCATCACTCACACCACCATCAGCAGCTTCTTCATCATGTTCCCCAGCACCACCATCAGCACCACCATCACCTCCACCATCAGCACCACCATCACCTCCACCATCAGCTCCACCATCACCTCCACCATCACCTCCACCGTCACCTCCACCGTCACCTCCACCGTCTGCACCATGAGTCCATCACTCGCACCACCATCAGCAGCTTCTCCATCATGTTCCCCAGTACCACCATCAGCACCACCATCACCTCCACCATCACCTCCACCATCACCTCCACCGTCTGCACCATGAGTCCATCACTCACATCACCATCAGCAGCTTCTTCATCATGTTCCCCAGCACCACCATCAGCACCACCATCACCTCCACCATCACCTCCACCGTCACCTCCACCGTCTGCACCATGAGTCCATCACTCGCACCACCATCAGCAGCTTCTCCATCATGTTCCCCAGCACCACCATCACCTCCACCATCACCTCCACCGTCAGCATCATCGCTGACAGCACCATCATGTTCCCCAGCACCACCATCACCTCCACCATCACCTCCACTGTTAGAAGCACCACCATCATGTTCCCCAGTACCACCATCAGCACCACCATCACCTCCACCATCACCTCCACCATCACCTCCACCATCACCTCCACCGTCACCTCCACCGTCAGCATCATCGCCGACAGCACCATCATGTTCCCCAGCACCACCATCACCTCCACCATCACCTCCACTGTTAGAAGCACCACCATCATGTTCCCCAGTACCACCATCAGCACCACCATCACCTCCACCATCACCTCCACCATCACCTCCACCGTCACCTCCACCGTCAGCATCATCGCCGACAGCACCATCATGTTCCCCAGCACCACCATCACCTCCACCATCACCTCCACTGTTAGAAGCACCACCATCATGTTCCCCAGAACCACCGTCAGCACCACCATCGCCTCCACCATCACCTCCACTGTCAGCATCATCGCCGTCAGCACCATCATAGCATCATCACCATCACTCGCACCACCATCAACAGCATCACCATCATGTTCCCCAGCACCACCATCACCTCCACTGTTAGCAGCATCACCACCGTCAGCACCACCATCACCTCCACCATCACCTCCCCCGTCACCTCCACCATCACCTCCACCATTAGCAGCATCACCATCATGTTCCCCAGCACGGCCGTCACCTCCACCATCAGAACCACCATCACCTCCACCATCACCTCCACCATCACCTCCACCATCACCTCCACCGTCAGCATCATCGCCGTCAGCACCATCATAGCATCATCACCATCACTCGCACCACCATCAGCAGCTCGTCACCATCACCATTCTTAATTATCACCATCACCACCATCGTCAGCATCCCCATCGCCACCACCATCACGTTCACCAGCATTACCATCGCCACCGTTAGCATTATGAATTATCACCAGCATCATCATCATTATTTTCCCCAGCATCCTCACCGCCGTCATCCCTGTCACCACCGTCACCACCACCTTCATCCTCACCACCGTCGTCACCACCGTCACCGCCCCCACCGTCGTCCCCAGCGCAACCACAGGACGACGACCATCTCCATGCATTTGGAGCACAAGCCTCAGCTGCCATGTGGCTCTCCAAGCTGCAAAGCTGAGTCATCTTGGGACTTCCCCGATGCCTCAGTCAGGAAAGAATCCACCTGCAATGCAGGAGCCCAGGGTTCGATCCCTGGGTCATGAAGATCCCCTGCAGAAGACAATAGCAACCCACTCTGGTATTCTTGCCTGGAGAATCCCATGGACAGAGGAGCCTGGTGGACTGCAGTCCGTGGGGGTCGCAATAGTTGGACATGACAATGACTAAACCACCAACCACAACACTTCCAAGAAGCCCTGTGGTTCTAGAGACCTCATGCCCAGACACTCTGATGCCCCCACCGAAATTCCTGCACTAGTCATCATTCAGAACCGCCTGTGAGTGTTAACATCTGAGCCTGGGAATCCTGGCTCACTGTCTCAGGTCTCCATGACAGTACAAATTTAACAGACTTTGCTTATTCATTTCATTTTTTTTATCATCTTTGCAGACAGCATCTCAGAACTTTGGGAAGTTGATGACCTGGCTGCTTGTGGACGTTGGGGAATGCAGCAATGCCTTCATTCTTTTTATTTCAATAGAGAGACTGTGGTTTTTGTCCTTGAGCTCAGAGCCAGGTTCCCAGGCCCTGGAAGCGGTCGCCTATGCACGCTGGGTCAGCTTCCGCACGACGGTCAGGAAACCCGGATGCGCGTTCGTGGCATGCCCTCTGCTGGGGAAATCCGAAGCTTCCCTCTCTTGCTTTCCGCTTCCCTACTTCCTGAGGCTGCTGGAGGGGGGATGGTTGCAAAGATAAGGCTGCGTTCTTAAAACAGGCTGGAGGACAAAAAACCCAGGTGTGCGTGGACCCGGCAATGCCACCGTGGTTGGGACCTGCAGAGAAGGCAGAGAAAAACTGTGAGGGCTGCTGGGGGCGATACTGTGACGCTCCTTATCCTAAAGAGAGACACAATCTGTGCAGGGAGAGATTGTGGAGCTCACAGCCAACTCTGACAGACCCAGTAATCCCCCGGCCCCTGGAAAGAAGTGGATGCTCATTGCATCACTTCCAAGCGCTGCTGCAGGAACAGCTGTGGGCTTCCCAAGTGTCTCAGTGGTAAAGAAGGCACCTTCCAGTGTGGGAGACACAGGAGACGCAGGTTTGATCCCTGACCTGGGAAGATCCCCTGGAGAAGGAAATGGAAAACCACTCCAGTATTCTTGCCTGGAAAATCCCATGGACAGAGGAGCCTGGTGGGCTACAGTCCACGGGGTCAGAGTCGAACACAAAACACTACCTTTGGGAAGGGACCCGCCTGCCAGTGCAGGAGATCTGGGTTTGAACCTTGGCTGGGGAAGAGCCCCTGGAGGAGGAAATGGCTATCCACCCCAGTACTCTTGCCTGGAGAATCCCAGTGATAGAGGAGCCTGGCGGGCTACAGTCCATTGACTCACAAAGCGTCAGACATGACGTAGCAACTGGACAAGAAAACAGCTACAGACACAGTAGCATAAACAGCACACACATTTCTAGTACCTAACAGTTCTAGGGGTGAGAGGTGGCAAACGGCGAAAGACAAGGTGTGTGCAGGGCTGGTCCCTTCGGGAGTTGAAGCTGTGTCCTTCCCTTTTCAGCTCCTAGAGGTTTGCAGCATGCCCTACTTGTGGTCTGATCCTGCTTCTTCGCAGGGCATCCCTGCAGCTTTGGTCCAGTCTTCACATGTCCTGACTCTGACCCTCCAACATCCCTATTATGAGGGGTGACATAGAGCCACGAGGATTATCTTTTCCTCTCAAGGGGCTTAATTCAATGACCTCTGTAAAGCCGCTATTCTCAGATACGTTAACACCAAGACATGCTAGACGTCAGGACATGAACACCCCTGGGGACATTACTCTGTCCCCACACGGGGGTCAGGAAGTGGTCCCTGAGGACATTGCTCTCCCCACATGGGGGTCAGGACGTGCTCCCTGAAGACATTACTCTCCCCACACAGGGTCAGGACATGCTCCCCGAGGACAATAGTCTCCCCACACGGGGGTCAGGACATGCTCCCTGAGGACATCACTCTCTCCACACGGGGGGTAAAGACGTGCTCCTTGAGGACATTACACTGTCCACAAGGGGTTCAGGACGTGCTCCCTGAGGACATCACTCTCCCCACATAGGGTTAGGACGTGCTCCCTGAGGACAATAGTCTCCCCACACGGGGGTCAGGACATGCTCCCTGAGGACATCACTCTCTCCACACAGGGGGTAAAGACGTGCTCCTTGAGGACATTACACTGTCCACAAGGGGTTCAGGACGTGCTCCCTGAGGACATTACTCTACCCACATAGGGTTAGGACGTGCTCCCTGAGGACAATTGTCTCCCCACACGGGGGTCAGGACATGCTCTTGAGGACATTAATCTCTACACACGGGGGTCAGGACGTGCTCCCTGAGGACATCACTCTCCCCACACAGGGGGTAAAGACGTGCTCCTTGAGGACATTACACTGTCCACAAGGGGTTCAGGACGTGTTCCCTGAGGACATTACTCTCCCCACATGGGGTTAGGACGTGCTCCCTGAGGACAATAGTCTCCCCACACGGGGGTCAGGACGTGCTCCCTGAGGACAATAGTCTCCCCACACGGGGGTCAGGACACGCTCCCTGAGAACATCACTCTCTCCACACAGGGGGTAAAGACGTGCTCCTTGAGGACATTACACTGTCCACAAGGGGTTCAGGACGTGTTCCCTGAGGACATTACTCTCCCCACATGGGGTTAGGACGTGCTCCCTGAGGACAATAGTCTCCCCACACGGGGGTCAGGACATGCTCCTGAGGACATTAATCTCTACACACGGGGGTCAGGACGTGCTCCCTGAGGACATCACTCTCCCCACACGGGGTTAGGACGTGGTCCCTGAGGACTATAGTCTCCCCACACGGGGGTCAGGACACACTCCCTAAGGACATCACTCTCTCCACACGGGGGGTAAAGACGTGCTCCTTGAGGACATTACACTGTCCACAAGGGGTTCAGGACGTGCTCCCTGAGGACATTGCTCTCCCCACACGGGGGTCACGACATGCTCCTGAGGACATTACTCTCTACACACGGGGGTCAGGACGTGGCCCCTGAGGAAATTTTTCTGTCCCCCACATAGGGGTCAGGACATGAGTGTCCTTTCAATGTCGTTCTGTCCACCACAAACATCTCTGAACTGAACGCTTTAGCCTGGCCGCCATTTTGACCTGAGGTGACCTTTCCGACACCCAGGGCTCATCCTTAGGGGCCTTCAGGGTACCTCATGGTGAAGGCCAAGCCTCCCAAGAAGGGGCTGAACCCGAGGGTCGGTGTGGGAAGAGCGGGGGTAGGAAGGGGGCAGGCACAGTTCCGGTGGACTTTGCTGGCACGCCCACCGATCAGCTCCTAGGTCTCAGGTCCCACCATCACCACAGCCAGCGTCCAGGAGGTTTCAGGTTCCAACACCCTTCCCTCATCCGCTTCCCTCCCCAGCTCCTCCAAGAGCTACACGTACAGCTATAGAGAAGTGTTACTAACTGAGGAGTGTCTGAGTCTTGGCGACCCCGCAGACTGCAGCCCGCAAGGCTCCTCCATCCATGGGATTCTGCAGGCAAGGATACTGGAGTACGTTGCCACGCCCTCCGCCAGGGCATCTTCCCGACCCGGGGATCAAACCTGCATCTCCTGCATAGGCAGATGGAGTCTTGGCCACCGAGCCACCTGGGAAGACCTCTGAAACAGCGGGACAGCTAAATGGCTGGGAAATGCACCCAAATTCCATCCCAAATTACCAGCAGAGGTTATTTCCACTCTGAGCAGAAAACCCTACTCTTGGTAGGGAAGGTTAACCCTGGAAGACTCGATACCCCGGGGGGAAGGAAACACCCTTGTTTCTGATTCGTATCCTGTTTATGAGTTTCCGTTGAGTTCCTGTTCTGGACCACAGGGGTGGGGCGAGGGTTACGGTTTAATTTCCTTTTCTCTCGTGCATCTGTAATTAAAAACCTGGAGGACAGAGGAAAGAAACCTCATACGGCCCCCCGCTCACGAAGACTCTAAGGAAGGGCGTTTTTTTTCCTCTTCTGCAATGGATCAGGGTTAAGTGATGCCCACACAGAACCCACAGCCCACGGGGAGACCGTCATCCCTGCGAGTGGAGCGGGATTGCCCAGCCTCGGACACACACGGCGGGCACACGTGGGAGGCCAGCTGACACGGAGCATGTGCCTTCTGGGACCCCGTTCCCCTCTGTGGAACCACGACCATCTCTTTCGTGAGTTTGACCGGTGAAAACAGAGAGGACAAAAGAAAACAACTGTTCTGACTTGTATTATCTACCATGTGGTGTTGTTCAGTCGCTCGGTCGTGTCTGACTCTCTGCGACCCCATGGACTGCAGCGCGCCAGGCCTCCCTGTCCATCACCGACTCCCGGAGTCCACCCAAACCCACGTGCATCAAGTGGGTGATGCCATCCAACCATCTCATCCTCTGCCGTCCCCTTCTCCTCCCGCCTTCAATCTTTCCCAGCAACAGGGTCTTCTCCACTGAGTCGGTTCTTTGCGTCAAGTGGCCAAAGGATTGGAGCTTCAGCTTCAGTCCTTCCAGTGAAATCTTCGGGGTTGACTTTCTTTACTCCACTGTTTAGTTTATTGAAATTTATTTTACACAGTTCCATGAATTTGGTCTGTGGAAGCGCGCACACACACAGACGCACACACACATTGCCCTGAGCCTTAAAACTAGACAGCCCACTGCAGGGGAGTGGTGTTTTTACCTGGAAGTACTCAACGCTTCCACCAACCCTTGGAATCTCGGACTGCCTTTGAAGGTAATGGCAACAATTATCTGAGCTTCATAAATACGGAATTACCCTGTAATGCTCCTGGTTATTAACCGGGGTATGGCTTTTAAAAAGAGACGTGTGTGTCATGGAGAGCCTTCACTGGAGGAATGAAATCAGTTCCTAGAGGTGGGAACGCAGCTTTGATGTCTCGGCTGCAGAGAACCGCATGGCGGGGAGCCAGCCCTGCTTGTTCGCGGCTGGAAAAGGTCCGGGAGAGGCTGAGGCCCCGGGGTTCCCTGCCTCTCCTCTGCGATGCTCCGTCTCTGATGGTCAGCAGGGAAGCAAAATCTCTCCTGATGAGCTGGGAGGGGAACACAGGAACACGGGCGTGCATAGATTTTCTTTTAGTTCAGAGGATGGGAAAAAGCTGGGGATGTCATGACTCAGAGAAAGAATAATGTCCCCAAGGATGTCTACGCCCTGGTCCCCGAGGGGTGGACAGAAGAGTCTCCCCAAGGTTCTCTGTCCCTCCCCATTTCTGGAGGCTGGAATCGGAGCTCAAGGAGTCAGCAAGGCTGGTTCCTCCCGAAACCTCTGTCTTCATCGTGTGGACGGCCGTCTCCTCCCCGAGTCCTCAGCCAGTCGCCCCTCTGTGTCTGCCTATGTCCTGACTTCTTATGAGGACCCCAGTCCTGTGGGGTCAGGACCCACCGTAGTGATCTCGTTTCACCTGCATTCCCTCTTTAGAGACACCCATCTCCAAATAGAGTCTGGGGTCCTGGGGGTTAGAAGTTCAATACAGCGGTTCGAGGAGGACTCGACTCACCTGCTAACCGTCAGCGTCTTTGCAGTTTTAACCCCATGAATTCCTTGTTTCATCAGCACCTCTGAGCTTCCCAGGGCGCCAGCAAGAAGTCACGGCCATCAAGCCCTCAGGCTCTGCAGCTGTCCCCAGAGGCCCAGGCTGAGGGGGACTCAGGATGCAGAGAAACAGGACACCAGCCTCAGGTAGCTGGGGCGCACATCAAAGCAACGACTTCCTTGAGCCCAGACTCTTGCGGGCGTCCGAGGTGGCTCAGCTGGTAAAGAATCTGCCTGCAGTGCAGGAGACCTGAGTTCGATCCCTGGGTCGGGAAGATCCCGTGAAGAAAGGAATAGCCAACCCACTGCAGTGTTCTTGCCTGGAGAATCCCATGGACAGAGGAGCCTGGTGGGGTACAGTCCGTGGGGTCGCAGAGAGTTGGGCACGACTTAGCGACGAACACTCAACAGCTGCTTTACAAAGCTGTGTCCGTTTCTGCTGTAAAGGAAAGTGAGGCAGCTGTGAAGTGAAATTGTTAGTCGCTCAATCACGTGCGATCCCATGGACTGGTGCCTGCCAGGCTCCTCTGTCCATGGAGTTCTCCAGGCAAGAATACTGGAGTGGGTTGTCATTTCCTCCTCCACGAGATCTTCTCAACTCAGGGATCAAACCCGTGCCTCCTGCATTGGGAGACGGATTCTTCACCACTGAGCAACTTGGGAAGCCTTAACACACCGTATAGAAAGTGATTTCTTTATTATTAATGTTGTTGTTCAGTCACCAGTGTGTGTCCCACCCTTTGCGACCCCGTGGACTGCAGCACACCAGGCCTCCCTGTCCATCACCAACTCCCGGAGTCCACTCAAACTCAAGTCCATCAAGTCGGTGATGCCACCCAGCCATCTCATCCTCTGTCGTCCCCTTCTCCCCCTGCCCTCAGTCTTTCCCAGCATCAGGGTCTTTTCTAGTGAGTCAGCTTTGCATCAGCTGGACACAACGCTGGAGCTCCAGCTTCAGCATCAGTCTTTCCGATGACTATTCAGGGTTGATTTCCTTTAGGAGGGACTCACTGGACTCTTGCAGACCAAGCGAGTTTCAAGAGTCTTCTCCAACACCACAGTTCAAAAGCATCAAATGTGGAGGCTGCTAACAAGCTCCCCCACCAGCATGGAATCATTTTCAAGGACAGAGGGTCCTGACAGACTACAGTCCACAGGGTCACAAAAAGTCGGACACAACTGAGCGACTAGCGCTTTCACGAAGAGTGTCTTTCTCCTGTGGCCTCTAACCCGCCTGGTCTGTGATGAGGACCCAACACGCTTGCAGAGAATGGACTGAGTGGGGCTTTCAACACCCCAGGGCGCCCCGTTTGGAGCCCTGGGGAGGCGCCCACCTCGTCCGCAGCCGCTGGGGGCGAGGCCAGCCTCGTGCGCAAACGCGGTCTCCCCGCTTGCCTCTGTGTGCCGCGGAGGTGATCTGTTGGCCGGGTCCCACGCTTCCCTCTTTCAGCCTCTCAAATTGGCGCTGGCTCCTAATGGGAGACAGAGGGGTCCGGCGGGTCCCCGGCACGCTTGTTAGCATCTGCGGGCAGGACGGGGCCTGATGAGGTGCTAATCGGATACAGCACAGGCAGAAGAGGCCCCGACGTCTCTGCCGCGCGTCTGGGTAAAATACGGCCCTGATCTGTGCGGCTTTCATGTGGCCGTCTGCAGGAATGCGTGTCCCCCCCGCCCCCAGACCCCCTTACCCACCCCCACGGGCCTCTCCTTCCCCCCAAACCCAGGCCTCACCCAACCCCTGCCAGAGCCTTTGAAAGCCTGAGCCGGGTTTCCTGAACGCGGAACTCCTCCCGGTTGCCCAGCTCCCACGCGGGGGAAGGGATAGGCCGCCCAGGCCGTGTGTGTGTGTGTGTGTGTGTGTGTGTCTGTGCGTGCGTGTGTGTGTGTGTGTGTGTGCACGCGTGGTGTTTGGAGCTGTGTATCGTCGGCTGGGTTTCTGACAGGCTTGCATCTAAAGGGAACCTGCAGACCTTTCTTCCCCAAGTGGCTCGGGGGTCAAGCATCCGCCTTCCAGTGTAGGAGACTCGGGTTTGATCTCTGGGTCGAGAGGGTGCCCTGGAGGAAGGCATGGCAACCCACTCCAGGATTCTTGCCTGGAGAATCCCATGGACAGAGGAGCCTGGTGGGCTACGGCCCACGGGGTCTCAGAGTCGGACACGGCTGAGCGCGAGCAGACAGGAGATGGATGGATAGACGGCTAGGCAGGTAGACAGACAAATGGCTGGCTGGGTGGGTGGTTAAATGGATAGCTAGATGATTGCTAGAGAGATATATCCCTGTATAGGTATAGCTAATAGATGAGAGAGATGGTGTAGACAGACAGACAGGCAGATAGGGTAGGTAGATTCAGAATATCAGACAGACAGATAGTCTCCTGTGGTTTGACCAGAGGTTCTCCAGGCCGGCATCTCAATACCCGGGGCAGAACGACCCCTCTGGTCTCAGGACCAGCGATCCTGGTCTCCCCCCTCCGACCACAGGCCAGGAGCCCCGCTCCCCCACCACCCGTGACAACGGGAAACGTCACCCAGGGTCCCAGGCGGGGGGGTGTCGCCCTGTTTAAAAAACCCCTGTTGCGGAGCCTTTTCTGCTGTGGATCTGGAAGGCCCTCCCGCACCCTCGGTGCTTCTCCAGGGCTGCAAAAATGCTTCTGAAGGGGGAAACAGAACAGGCTCCGTCTTGAAAGCAGGATTCCATCTCGGGCCGGACTGTGGACTTTGAGCTCTATCCCCAGTCTCTAAGGAAACCAGCTGGAAAACCAGGCCCCCCTGGAAGGAAGAGCCCCAGGACTCTGCGTTGCCTGAAAGAATACCCTAATGATCTGTGTAACCGAATAGAACCACACATTCTATTATGCTTACTGGGGAACGACCACAGGCCTATTGATAATCGTCCACTGTGAACCACCTAGGCTTAAGGCCTATGAATCAAGGGTGAACTTGGATTGTATCTTTCATTTTCCTTTGTTCAGACTAGTTTCAGGCATTTGGGGAGGTGGGTTTGGGCATGTCTGTTTAGGTTATATAAGGTTTTCACAAACACTGGTTTTGGTCCCTGGCTAAAAGGTGACTGTGCCTTGGGCACGCTGGTATTGTACTATCTGCTTAGTATCTGCGCACTATCTGGGGTGTCCTTCTGAGTTTCTTTCCTGGAACGCGTGGCTGCAACACTTTCCCCGGCAGGGTCACGCTTTGCCACCCCGCATACCCTGCAGAATTTACAGCCCAGGAAAGGGAAAGGCTCGAGTCTCTTCCTGGCATCTGGGTCCAGAATGGAGTTTCTGCAGCAAGAAAGCATGACACGGCGGTTTGGAGTCTCAACCCCAAGGAGGCTCGGGGCACGTCTGTCTCCCCAGGTCCATCTGGGAAATAATTCTCCTCGCCCCAAGGTGACCCAGCATGCCCAGGGCCCATTTCCCACTTGACAGATCACCTTTTACCAGGCTTTGCAGAAAACTCTAGTCTGACTGAAACCTTGTGAAAGAAAGCTTCCCTTTCAGTAATAGCCGCAAACTTTGTCTTTTTTTTTTTTTAAGGGGGGAAAAAAATACGCACCATAGAACACTTCCTTTATTTATTTTCTCCACCACCCTAGCCCCGCAAACAATAAACTATTTAGGCGATGCGGTCCTTGGCTTCTCACCTCGGTGGTCAAGTCATTAATTACGAGGCCTGGCCGACTGCTAAAGGGCCCTGCTGGCCGGCTCCCGCGTGGGGTGCAGAGAGAGCTAACAGTGGGCAGCTTGTCCGGCCCTGGGGGAGGGCGGGGGGCCCCCCTAAAAGGGCTACTGTGGCCGCCAGCCCGGGAGGACTGAGTTCTCTTTCTGCGCCTCTGGAGGAGGGAGCCCGCGGGGCTGGCGGACAATCGGGATTTTATGCAGACTCACGTTGAACCCGATGCTGGGAAAGCTTGAGGGCAGGAGGAGAAGGGGGCGACAGAGGATGAGATGGCTGGATGGCGTCACCGACTCTGTGGACATGAGTTTGGGTGGACTCCGGGAGTTGGTGATGGACAGGGAGGCCTGGCGTGCTGTGATTCACGGGGTCGCGGAGAGTCGGACACGACTGAGCGACTGGACTGAACTGAACTGAACATGGAACTGGGGCTTCCCGGGTGGTGCTCGTGGTGAAGAACCCGCCTGCTGACACAGAATATGTACGAGACCTGGGTTGGGTCCCTGGGTCTGGAAGATCCCCTGGAGGAGGGCATGGAGACCCACTCCAGTGTTCCTGCCTGGAGAATCCCACGGGCAGAGGAGCGTGGCGGGCTGCATACAGTCCACGGGGTCGCAAAGGGTCACACACGGCTGAGCGGCTGAGCGGCTGAGCGGGCAGGCGTGAGTGGCTCTCACCTGCGGCCTGGATGCCGACGGTGGCCGAGCTCGCGTGTCCAGGTCTCATCTCTGTCCCTCTCTTCCATCCCTGCTTCCCAGCCAGGAACCCTACATCCTGCCAAGCAGGACCGGCGACTGCAGACACCCCAACCCCAGGCGAGCACAGCACACGTCCCCCAGTCCGCAGCATCGCTCCCCACAAAGGCCCCCCGAGAAAGAGCGAGTCGCTGTATTTCCTGGGGGGGGGTGGCCAGCTCGTCCTCAGTGGCTCAGCGATGCCTTCGATCCTAAGGAAGGACACAGTGAAGTGCAAGTATTAGTCGCTCTGTTGTGACTCTTTGTGACCCCGGACTGTAGCCCACCAGGCTCCTCCGCCTAAGGGATTCTCCAGGCAAGCACACCAGAGTGGGTTGGCACTTCCTCCTCCAGGGCATCTTCCCGACCGAGGGACTGAACCCACGCCTCCTGCGTTGCAGGCAGATTCTTTACCAGCTGAACCACAGGGGAAGCCCAATAAAAATAAACCAAATTATAATCGATTATAATTATTAATCAAAAATAATCAAATTATACTATCATATAATACCAGAGGGAATTAAATGGGCTTTTTTTTTTCTAAGACACTCAGCGAATTCTATTGACACCAGTTTCTTTTTCATAGTGACATTTTTGAGGCATTGAAAACTCTAAAATCACCCTATATGCTTGTTACTTACCCATGAAGGCTGCATTCCTCCAAGAAGCTTTCGTGGACTCCGCTGTGGGCCCAGCAGATAAGAATCCATCTGCCAAGGCAGGGGACACAGGTTCGCTCCCCGGTCCAGGAAGATCCCACATGCCTTGGAGCACCTGAGCCCGTGCCCCGCAACAAGAGAAGCCATTGCAATGAGAAACCCACACGCAAGTGGAGAGTAACCCTGCTCGCCGAAACGAGAGAAAGCCACTGAGCAGCAGTGAAGGCCCAGCGCAAGCAAAAATGAATAAGCAAATATATCTTCTAAAAAAAGACTCGTTCACGACTATACACTGTTGTTGGCGCAGTTCAGTCGCTCAGTCGTGCCCGACTCGGCGACCCCGTGGCCTGCAGCACGCCAGGCCTCCCTGTCCATCACCAGCTCCCGGAGCCTGCTCAGACTCAGGTCCATCGAGGCAGTGATGCCATCCAGCCGTCTCATCCTCTGTCGCCCCTTCTCCTCCTACCCCCAATCTTTCCCAGCATCAGGGTCTTTTCCAGTGTATACATTGCACGTATTTTCAACCCCACCAGAGACTGAGATGTCATGGAAATTTTTCCTTCCTAGTTCTTCATGATTTTAAAAAAAAAAAAAAAAGAATTATTAAAAAATTTAATGGGGACAGACTCTTGCTTTCGGATGACAAAAAATGGTCTGGAGATAAATGGTTGTCACGGATGCACAGTGAAGTAAGAGTCTTTCATGGGCCACAGAACTGTGCGCTTTAAGAGTGATTAAGACGTCAATGTGGTGCCACCTATCTGGAACCACAACAAACGCTCCTTGCAGAAATTCAGTCTCTTATTTCTCCTTGACTTTTCCTCGCACACCCCCAGCTCTAACGTGGACGGAGGCTTCAATACGCGTTGCCCTCAGGATGTCATAAAAATCCTGCTGAAGGATAATAGAAACCTCCCTTTTTCCTGTGAGAATTCGGCCTCGTGAGGAGTGGAGGCCGGGGTCTTCAACTCCAGCGTCGTTTAGATGGAACACCTTGACGTCTGTAAGCGAACCGTCAGGAATTCGGCGTGCTCTGGTTTGAGTTTTTGCAAAGCACTATTATGGAGATGGACGGGGGGAAAGAAAAAAACAAGCGGTCCCCACTTCCGCCGCCGGTCACCCCAACCCAAGCACCCACAGGGCAGGTTGCATACCTGGTCCACACAGCCCTTTCTTCCTCCGCCAAGAAAAGAGGAGATTTTCAGAAGTAAAAAACGCGCTGAAAGGGGAACGGGCAGAGATTAAAAATTCACTCACATCATTTTCGCCAGACCCTTCCACCCCAAAAATACCAGGGGAAAATCTGTAGCATTTTAACTGGAAATAGTTTGGGCGTTAAGAAATCATATAATCATAAATCCCACCTATAGAGCTCAACCATTATGAGTTTCACCTGTTTGGGGCGGGTGTGTAAGTCACGCCAGACCCCGAATTTCAGAACTTAGGGCAATGAAACCCAACACTTCGCTCTGGACTGTTGGGATAAGCGACACACTCACCCCCGCCTCGTGTTTTTTTTTCAAACAGAAAGGAAGAAAACCAAGGAGACTTTGAATTAGTTAAGCACACAGAGAAAGTGACATTTCATTTTACGTGCTTTTTAATAATATTTTTTTTTATGAGTCTTAATCCAATTGCAGATTTTTCACAAGGACCATACGCTTGGATTTTTTGAAAGCACAAAGCCGGAGAGTGCAGAGTCAGGAGAGGAACAGAACCTGCTAGTGCGGCTCCTGTGTGGACTCCTACAGGCACCCGGTTCCAGTTGTCTCTTGTTCATTCGTGTCCAACTCTTTGCGACCCTGTGCACTGCAGCACGCCAGGCCTCTCTGTCCATCACCAGCTGCCGGAGCCTCCTCAAACTCACGTCCATCGAGTCGGTGATGCCATCCAGCCATCTCATCCTCTGTCGTCCCCTTCTCCTCCCACCTTCAACCATTCCCAGCATCAGAGTCTTTTCCAGTGAGTCAGCTCTTCGCATCAGGTGGCCAAAGGGTTGGAGTTTCAGCCTCAGCATCAGTCCTTCCATTGAACATTCAGGACGGATTTCCTTTAGGATGGACTGGATGGATCTCCTTGCAGTCCAAGGGACTCTCAAGAGTCTTCTCCAACACCACACTTAGAAAGCATCAATTCTTCAGCGCTCAACCTTCTTTATGGTCCAACTCTCACATCGTTACATGACTATGAGAAAAACCATAGCTCCTTTTTTGGCAAAGTGGTGTCTCTGCTTTAAAATAAAAATTAAAAGCGAAAGCACCTTCATCGTCCTGAAAGCAAGCTGACTGCAAGGTTTTGATACTGGTACCTACCACCCAACCAGACCCAGGTGGGTAAACTGGGAAGAGTCCGGAGCTCTATCCGCGGTAGTCCAAGACATCTTCTGACCAAATCGCCAAATTCCAGCCGCCTGGGATGCAAGGACCAACCGCCGTGCTCCCCTCGGATGACGCTGAGCTGAAGCGGGAACATCCGATGTGAACATCCCAGGTGTCTCGGATGGTAAAGAACCCACCTGCCAATGAAGGAAACTCGGGTTCCACCCCTGGGTGGGGAAGATCCCCTGGAGGAGGGCATGGCAGCCCACTCCAGCGTTCTTGCCTGGAGAAGCCCATGGACACAGGAGCCTGGCGGGCTGCAGTCTACGGGGTCGCAGAGCTGGGACATGACTGCAGCAAGTGGGCGTGCACGCCCTGGTTCCGTGTCCCTGGGCGACCAGTCACGGGGTGCCTCAGTGTCCAGGGAGCAAGACCGACCTTGGGGGAAAGAGCAGGCTTCTTGGGCATGAGTTGATTACCCCTGGGGTGGGGAGATCTGTCTTTCACATCCTGTGGAGTTGGAGGGCATGCAGGGTGCACAGTGGGCTCTTAACAGCCCTTAAGTGTTTTTATTTTTGCTTTTTTTGTGTTTTAAACCAAATAAGATCAGAGTTGGACACGACTGAAGTGACCTAGCAGCAGCAGCAGAGAAGCTGCAGGTATCTGCTGCCCCCTAGTGGCACCTGGGGAGTATGGCCCATCCTCCCAGCCCGTCTCCTAGGAGGGCTTCCCAGGTGGCTCAGTTCAGTCCAGTCGCTCAGTCGTGTCCGACTCTCCGCGACCCCATGAATCACAGCACGCCAGGCCTCCCTGTCCATCACCAACTCCCAGAGTTCACTCAAACTCACGTCCACAGAGTCGGTGATGCCATCCAGCCATCTCATTCTCTGTCGTCCCCTTCTCCTCCTGCCCCCAGTCCCTCCCAGTATCAGAGTCTTTTCCAGTGAGTCAACTCGTCGCATGAGGTGGCTCGGTAGTCAAGAATCCGCCTGCAGTGCAGGTTCGATCCCCAGGTTGGGAAGATCCCCTGGAGGAGGGCATGGCAACCCACTCCAGTATTCTTGCCTGGAGAAACCCATGGACAGAGGAGCCTGGGAGGCTACAGTTCACGCAGAATCAAAGAGCCAGACACAAATTAGGGACTAAACAACAACAGCAAAATAGCAGAATAAAAATATCTAATTTTATGGATTGAGACAGAAGTAGATGGCAAAATAAACTGTACCTAATTTTATGCTTTTGGCTAGAAATAAGTAGAATAAACTACATGGAACTTTGCACATTTAGGCAGAAATAAGTAGCAGAACAAAAATAGCTAATTTTATACATGTAGGCAGAAATAAATAGAATAAAAGCATCCAATCTTATGCATTTATGCAGAAATTTTAGAATAAGCTATATCCAGTCTTATGCATTTAGGCAGAAATAAATAGAATAACCTACATCAAAACTTATGCTTTTAGGCAGAAGTAAATAGTGGAAGAAACTATATATGACCTCATGCATTCGTGCAGAAATAGATAGCAGTATAAACTATATTTAATGTTATGCATTTAGGCAAGAACAAATAGCATAAACTACATTGAAACGTCTGCATTTAGGCAGAAATAAACCACAAAAAAAACCACATGTAAACTGATGCATTTAAGTAGAAATAAATAGTAAAATAAATCACATGTAACCTGGGCTTCCCTTGTGGCTCAGCTGCAATGAGAATCCGCCTGCAATGCGGGAGGCCTGGGTTCAAACCCTGGGTTGGGAAGATGCAGTGGAGAAGGGAAAGGCAACCCACTCCAGTATTCTGGCCTGGAGAATTCCATGGACTGTATAGTCCACGGGGTCGCAAAGAGTCGGACACGACTGAGTGACTTTCACTCTCACTTTTATGCATTTAAGCAGGAATAAAGCATAGAATAAACTATATGCATTTAGGCAGACATAACTAGAATAAACTACATCCAATCCTATGCATTTAGGTAGAAATGTAGAGCGGACGAAATAGACCTAATTTTATGCACATTTTTGCCTAAAGAGGAAGCTTTTTGTAAACAGGAATGATAAGCAATTGAAAAAAAAAAAAAGCAAAGCTTTTACATCATATCGGACAGCTTAATTCTCATTCCAGAATCAGGAATGAAATAAAATGAAATTTTTGGCTCCTTATAAATAAAAGGGCGTCTCAGACCTCGGCTGCCAGCTGTGGGTGCCCTGCCCATGATTCCCTCCTGGGGAATGCTGGGAAATTCAGCATCTGAGATGCTGCGCTGGGTACCAGGATCTGAGTGGGAGTCTTGCCTGTGTTTGGATCACAGGACATCACTCTTGCACATTCTCTTGGGTCATTTTTTTCTTCACTTTTTCTTTTTTTTCCTATTGGAGAATAATTGCTTTATAATATTGTGTTGGCCTCTGTCTTGTATCATTTTTTTTTTTAATGGACAAAAAGATGAAAGAAGGGAGTGATGCCTGCTGCCATCAACAGCGTATTTTCCATCATGAAGACGTGTGATTCTCTTGCAGCAGCTCAGAGGAGGCGACTGGTCAGTGGGGGGACTTGGGGGAGTGCTCCTTCTGGTGAAGGCAGGTGCGTGCCAGGGCGTGGAAACAAACGTGCATTCGACCGGAATCTTCCTTCCTAACTTTTCTCTACCTTCAGGAAAGGAATTTATGCACACAATTTACAGAGCCCGAGGAACACAAAGCAGGAGACTCAATTTAGGGAACTTCACCTTCTCTCCCGGAAGGAAATTTGAAAGCTGACCAGCAAGGAGGGACTGAATCAGCAGCAATATCCAAACGCCAGCTTGGCCAAGAAACTGGCTGAAAGGCAATGATTGGGGGCAGAAGAGAAGTGCCGTGGCGTAGGATGCTGGGCGGGGCTGTGGGGAGGAGGTGCAAGAGAGGGAATACACGTGTAGGCAGAGCTGGTTCACGCCGTTGTACAGCCGAAACCAATGCAATGCTGTAAACCGACTACGCAGGCTCGGTCGCTTCCGTCAAGTCCGACTACGAGACGCCATTGAGGCAGCCATGCCCTCCTCAAAAGCAATTAGACTCCAGTTAAAATTAATTTAGGAAAACAGCAAATAGAGTCGGTGAATTGCTCAGGCAGATAAATTTGATAGTACCTTGGATAAAATTGATTGCAAGTTGATTAACTGCTAAGAGTGAGCACACAGTGGAAAAAAAAAAGTGAAAGCGTTCGTCTCGAGAAGTCATGTCTGACTCTTTGCAACCACATGGACCGTAGCCCCGCCAGGCTTCTCTGTCCGTGGGATTCTCCAGGCAAGAAGAGTGGAGTGAGCTGCGATTTCCCTTCTCCAGGGGATCTTCCGGAACCTGGGAACCAACCCCGGTCTCCTGTATTGCAGGCAGATTCTTTATCGTCTGAGCCACCAAGGAAGACCCAAAGAAAGGACAGAAGTAGATTAGCAAAATATCTACTCTATTTCTACACACTGCTAATGAAAACTTAGAAAGTAAAATTTTAAACTGATGCATAAAGAAATATAAAAAAAAAATTTACACATACACCAAAAACTCCAAATATAAATCATTAAATCTAGCAAAATAAATCCAGCACTTCTTTCAGAAAGCATTCATAAAACTTCAATAGATATGATGACCATCAATTTTGTTTGGTGGTTAAAAACTCAATATGGTACACATTTCAGTTTCCCTGTGTTGCTTATGGATTTAAGGGAATTGTAATTTAAAAAATCTTTGCCGGTTTTTTTTAAAAGTAGCATTAACACATATGCATTACCATATGTAAATTAGGGAGCCAGTGGGAATTGGTTGTTAGAGCTCAAACCAGGGCCTCTGTGATAACCTAGCGGGGGTGGGAAGGGAGGTTCAAGAAGGAAGGGACACGTGTGTACCTGTGGCTGGTTCATGCCGATGTTTGGCGAAAACCAACACGATATTGTAAAGCAATTATCCTCCAACTAAAGACAAAGCAATTTACTAAAAAAAAAAAAAAGAATTGCCTTGCACATATGGTGACCCGCCCAGGGGTCAGAGGGCTAAGGAAACAAGGACTGTGGTCCCAGGTGCCCGCAGGGTCAGGGGTCACCGGGAAGAAGTGGTGCTCAGAGCCACATGTGGAAGGCGGACGGGGCAACGGCCCCTCCCCTCCGACAGGCGAGGGCTGCAGCTGGGCAGGGGGGCGGGCACCCCGGTCTGGAAGCAGGGAAAGCGTGCCCCATCCCCCCCGGGGAAAAATAAATCAGAAGAGGTTAGGGGGCACGGGGCAGGTTTCAGAAACAGGCAGTCAGGATTCCACCTGCAGGACCATCACGCGACCGGCTGGGCCCCCAGAGCTTGGAATCTCAACACAGGGGTGACCCCACGGGCAAACTGTGCACATGGCGTTGGCGACCGTGTGCTCTGAGACCGAACACTCCCTTTTCCCCTTCAGCCCGGGGAAGAGACGGCGTCCCAGGTGTGACCACACACGCTGGGTTCAGTTTTGTCTGGAGCCGTCACTTCCTGGGAAGGTGTTTCTGCGTTGAGGGGAAACGGGTGTTGGATTTGCCACTGTGGCATACAACTTTTTTGAGCCAAAGGCCCTCGAGCTTCTGAAATTATCTTTCCAATCATTTTTATTTCAGTGCCCTCTGTCTCTCCATTTCCAGGAAGCCGTTTCTTCTCCCAGAAATGTCCTCTTGCTCCCCTAATTCCCTCTGAGCATGATACAGAAAGCCCCTGGTGATTCAGAGTTCTCTGTGAATTCCTGTGTGTATACACACATGCATCATTCAATGTTTTATTCCCTTGTTAACCCAGCTTTTATCAGGTTAATTTGCACACCCCGATGAAGGCACCTAAGAGGGTAGAGGAAAAGTTGTTTCTCCTTGACAGTATTGATAGACGGAAAGATTCCTCTGCTCCCCCAGAGTAACCTTTCCTCCGTTTTCTTCCTTTTCCCCTCTTCAAATGTCTGCCTCCCCAGATATCAATGCAAGAGACCCTGGTTTGATCCCAGGGTTGGGGAAGATCCCCTGGGGGAGGAAATCGTAGCCCACTCCAGTATTCTTGCCTGGAGAATCCCATGGACAGAGCAGCCTGGTGGGCTATACAGTTCAAGGGGTTGCAAAGAGTTGGGCACAACTGCGTGACTTACACGTTCACTTTTCACATACCAACAACATGCAAACTTTGAGCTTCCTTGAAATCACTTCTCTTGTGGCATTGATGCTGGACCAGAGTGACAGGTTTCCCCTTGCAAGTATCTAGGAAACAGTCCCTGGGACGTTGGTGATGGGCAGGACTGCAGGAAAGGATTCTCAGGGGGCCCTAACAGGAAACTTGGGGAGCCACAGCCAGACCCTTGACTAAGGCTCTCTCGGGTCCTTCAGTCTTGGTGCCAGACTTCTCAGGCGACTTGGGTTATTGTATGGGCTTCTCTGCTGCCCACTGTCTGCAGGGAGAAAGCTTTTCCATGCTAGGGAGCTGAGCTACTGTCTCTGTACACCAGTGGATGCCCACAAAGGCATATACATCAAGCCTGTGTGAGTTGAGTTACTGTGAGTTGGGCCTTAAGGGGGAAAAAAAAAAAAAGGCTGGCTTTGGGAATTCTGGTGAAATTAGATTTCTGAGTCTGTAAATTTGAAGAGGCATTTTCACTACTGGGGGAAGTCAAACAAAGCAGGACTACCATCCAGCAGACTTTCAGTCATGTCCGAGTCTTTGCAACCCCATGGACTGTAGTCCACCAGGCTCCTCTGTCCATGGAATTCTCCAGGGAGGAATACTGGAGTGGGTTGCCATCCCCTTCTCCAGGGGGTTTTCCCATTCAGGGACTGAATCTGGGTCTCCTGCATTGCAAGCAGATCCTTTACCATCTGAGCCACCAGAGAAGCCCATTTAGTTATAAAGAGCTGAGAAAAAAGCTGTAAAATATCCCTGGTGGGATAAAGAATTCCAAAATGTTACTGCAAATGGAATCAAGTGAAGATTCACCATGTTTCCACATAAGACACTCTGTATTTCAAAGAGACTGCTGGTCTGCAAATTCACCTGGTGATCCAGCCCAACTGCAATCAGAATTTCTACAGTTTTTTTCCTATTGTTATTGACAAGCTATTTACAAAGGGTGTGTGGAAATGCAAAGGGCTTAGAATCGCCCAGCAGAAGGGGTGGAGGAGGAAAGGAGGCGGACAGAGAGAAGAAACAAGAAACATGTTCTAGCAAACAGTCAGATGTTGCGTTTATTTGTTGCTCTTGTTCAGTTGCTAAGTCGTGTTCAGCTGTTTGTGACCCCATCGGCTGCAGCGCTCCAGGCTTCCTTGTCTTCACTGTCTCCTGGAGTTTGTTCAAACTCCTGTCCATTGAGTCGGTGATGCCATCCAACCATCTCATTCTCTGTCGTCCCCTTCTCCTCCCGCCTTCAATCTTTCCCAGCATAGGGGTCTTTTCCAGTGAGTCAACTCGTTGCATAAAGTGGCCAAAGTATTTGTGGAGTTTCAGCTTCAACATCAGTCCTTCCAGTGAACACCCAGGACTGATCTCCTTTAGAATGGACTGGTTGGATCTCCTTGCAGTCCAAGGGTCTCTCAAGAATCTTCTCCAGCCCCACAGTTCAAAAGCATCAATTCTTCAGCACCCAGGCTTCTTTATGGTCCAACTCTCACATCCATACATGACTGCTGGAAAAACTGTAGCTTTGTTTACACAGACCTTTGTCAGCAAAGTAATATCTCTGCTTTTTCATATTAAACTGTTGGAGGACTCAGAAACTCAGACAGGAGGAGTGATGTACCACCTGGGGAAGGGGGACTTGTTTATACGAAAATGCAAAAGAACAAGATAATCGAGAAAAGACTGACCATCCAGGCGTCTCTGGACAGTAGGGTGAAACCTCATTTCCTGCTAGAGACTTTTCCCCGAGTCCCTTCCAAACACTTCTACTGCCTTTCTAACGTATTTCTTGCTTACACCGAGAACTGCACCCTCTTAGAACTCTCTGATCCCCTGGAGGAGGGCACGGCAACACACTACGGTGTTCTAGCCTGGAGAATCCCATGGACAGAGGAGCCTGATGGGCTACTGTCCCTGGGGTCGAAGAGTCAGACAGAATTGAGTGACTAACACTAGACTAGACTAGAAATCTCTAGGAGAGTGTGTGTGTGTGTGTCTTTCTTCCTTTTTCTTAGAAGCATTGTTTTATTTATTTATTTATTTTAATACTGCCCTATCACCGTGTTATTTGCAGGCTTATGTTTATCTGGGGAGGGCGTGGCTTTCGCACATGCACCCCGGTGAGCTCGTTGTCACAGAAATGTGCTGCGGTCAGACCAGAATCCTGGCTTCCAACGGCTTCCGTCGGCTTCCATCTGATCCCCGGAGGCAGGAAGTCACCACCCCTGCCCCCCACCCCAGGCGCCAACTGTCAAGTCTTGTTGCAGATAAGAAAACAGAGTTGCACAGAAAGGCTGATTTCACACCCAAAGAAATCCCAAATCCGGGGGTATGCTAGCTTAGCCGCTCAGTCGTGTCCGACTCTCTGCGACCCCGTGGACTGGAGCCCACCAGGCTCTTCTGTCCATGGGATGCTCCAGACAAGGATACTGGAGTGGGTTGTCATTTCCTCCTGCAGACCCAGGAATCGAAGCCAGCTTGGGGAATAAGGCTACACAAATGCCTCCTCAAGGTGGAGTTACTTCCTGAATTCAGAACATCAGAAAATCGCCTCCCTTTAAAAGAAAGATTAAAAAAATAAGAAGAATCTCTCCCCCACCAAATCCCTTCTCCAGCAGAGTTGATATCGTTGAAGGAGTCGGGAAAAGTGTCATACCCCTACAGATTCACGTCATCACAAACTGTCTTATCTCGGTTCGTGCTCGGAAAAGCCACTGGTCTCTCCAGAAAGTCACTTGTTTTCCTCGTGGTGCCTTTCGACCCAGCCAGCCTCCCACCCTCTCACCTCCTAAGATGTTACAGAAGCAAGCCCCTGAAATCCTAGCCAACCCCACGGGTGACTCACAGCACATCACCCCCGGCAATGCCACTTCAGCCTATGGATGGTCTGCACCTAACAGTCGCAGAGAAGCAGTAGACTCCGAGTAAGCTCTTGATGTTCTGTTAAAGCACGTTTCCAGGTCCGATGGAAATGCTCCTTTGTAGAGCTGAATCTCTGCTTTTTCATATGCTGTCCAGGTTTGTCATGGCTTTTCTTCCAAGGAGCAAGCGTCTTTTTAAAAGCACACACGTCACTTTGCCGACAAAGGTGCATCCAGTCGAAGCTATGGTTTTTCAAGTAGTCATGTAAGGATGTGGTGTTGGACCATAAAGAAGGCTGAGTGTTGAAGAATTGATGCTTTTGAACTGTGGTGTTGGAGGAGACTCTTGAGAGTCCCTTGGACTGCAAGGAGATCCAACCAGTCCATCCTAAAGGAGATCAGTCCTGAATGTTCACTGGAAGGACTGATGCTGAAGCTTCAATCGTTTGGCCACCTGATGCAAAAAGCTGACTCCTTGGAAAAGATGGATCCTGGGAAAGATTGAAGGCGGGAGGAGAAGGGGACAACAGAGGATGAGATGGTTGGACGGCATCACGGACTCGATGGACATGAGTTTGAGCAAACGCCAGGAGATGGTGAAGGACAGGGAAGCCTGGCGTGCGGCCGTCCGTGGGGTCACAGAGAGTCTTGCACGGCTGAGGGACTGAACAACAAATAATGACTCTGTCTCCCATACTGGGAAAAAAGGAGGTCTCTTAAGAACTTTTATCAATAGACAAAGAGGCCACTTAGGATAAACCTAGAGTCTGTCCTACACAGTGAAGTAAGTCGGAAAGAGGAAAACCAAATACCACATATTAACGCATATATATGGAATCCTGAAAAATGGTGCGGATGAACCTCTGTGCGGAGAATAAGTGGACATGCAGACGTAAAGATTGGACATGTGGACACAGCAGGGGAACGAGAGCCTGGAACGAATGCAGAGAATAACACCGACGTATATCCATGTATTTTTAAAGTAATAATTTTCAAGTTAAAAAAATAATATTTTTTAAAGCTAAAAAACAGAGAATGCAGCCACTTAAATCTGCATAACAAATGTTAATAAATACCTTATTTCACCAGACTTTCCTGGTCAGCTCCCCATAATTTGCCTTCTCCCCAAATCTGTTTTCCTTTGATTCACTTAAACAGGTATATAAGGACCCCTTTGAGTTATTGACCTCTGGGGACTGCCAAGTATGACTGAGATGCTGTGTTAATAAACGTGAGTTTCTCTTTCTCTTGTTAATCTGTGTGTGGCCAACCTCGGTCACAGGGTTCCACGCAGAGAACTTCAGATGAACGGAGGGAAAATTTGTCTTTTGTTCCACATGCTCATCACTGAATTCTGCTGGAATTATGCACATTGCATGCATAAATCAGCTCTGGCGTGGTTTTTCCCCTCCTTCTTATTAATCTTTTGTTAGTTTAATTCACAGGCCCCAGGCACAGAGCCTAAGAGGGTAGAGGAAAAATGGTTTTTACCCCTATAGTTCAAACCTCAGTATGGAACTGTCTTTACAGACCAAATCCTCTTCAGAACCACTTGCAAGCGGAGAATTCTGTAGCCATCTAGGTCTTGGGCAAAATTCTTGGGTCTTGTCCCAAATGCTTCATCTCCACCACGCACCCAATGGGCTTGGGGTGTGAGGAACATGCTAAGAGCATCCTCGACTCAGCAGGAAGGTCCATAATGGGGACCTTTTGGTAAAAAAAAAAAAACGCAGGTTATCAGAGTCTATAAATATTTGGAGAAAGGAGCCTGGATTCCAGGAGGTCCTGACGTGGCCATATCTTTGTGACCTGATCCTTCACCAGGAACCAGTGGCTGACATGACTGGGTGGGCCTTGCCCAATCAGCTGAAAGTCTGAATAGGACAAAAGCCTGACCTCTTTTGAATAGAACAAAAGTCTGACCTCTTTTGAATAGAACAAAAGCCTAACACCTTGCCAGTTAGTTGATTTCAGTCATGGCAACAGATCCTAAGTAGAAAACCCAGCTCAGAAATGTGTATGACATACACATTATATGTTGTCAATATGGCCAAATGTGTTTGCCATAATGTGCTATGCAGTATAGCTAAATAAAACAATCCCTAATTCAGAATTTATATGCAAACCTACCTAGATGGAATACACACAGACTTACAGTTAGGGAGCCATTTTAACTTCTAGGAGGAAATAGGAAGCTTTATTTATGGCATCAGGATAGGAAATTGTGTGTTTAAGCAAGACAGCAGACACCCACCCTAGACACCAAAATTATTCTACGCATCCAAGTGCAGGAGTCCATAAAAATATTCTGTTCCACGTGAACAAGCAAAGCGTCCTCAACACAGGTCATCAGTCATCACCCTTCAGATTTTATGTCTGAGGGAATCCAGAGGAGTCTGTCAATGGCCAGAATTCCTAAATGTGGGTGAGCCCAAGATATGTAGTGACTGTCATCGTATGAGAAACACCGTCTTCCTAGGAGACATTTACGACTCTTTTCCTCCAAGGGGATTCAGATGCAGGAGGCAAATGATGCAGACCTTAAACGTGTCCTTGCTTCTGCTGAAATGAGCTTCCGGAATCCCATATTTCCAGCAGAATAGCTGGGGACCACCCAGATGTGAGATGTGAGAGGTGAGAGAGTGGAGGAAAATTGAAATATTCACTCTTTACCAAGTTCTGGGTCTCACAGCCCAGGGAAGGTAAATAGAGAACTTGAGAAAGTAGGGTCAGCAGGTAACACACGTGGAAATCACTCACTCCCTTGTTATAAAATTCAACTGCTTGCAAAATTCCCTCCACAAAAATCTGGGGGTTTTAGAGTGTGAATATGTGAGTGTGTCTGTCCTAGTTTGATTCTGCATCCACGAACTTGGTTTTAAAAAATGTGATTTCTGACTTAAGACTGGGAGCCTCTGAATTTATACAGCTCAGCAGCTCTTAAATTCATGAGGTATTTTTGGCAGGCACACAGAGGCACGATGTGGAGGCTTCAAATATGCCTCTTAGGGGATTTTTTTTTTTAATTGAAGAAAATGTGAAAATAGAGTCAGCGGTGATGTTAACAAAACATGGACATTTTTACTACCTGGTTTTTTTTTTTTTTCCAAGGAAAAAAAACAAAACAAAACACAGGCCCCTCACAAGGCCTGGAAAAGGTCTGGAATTATTTTTCTATTAAAATCCTGTTTGCCCTGTGTGACGGAAACAAGCCCAGAGGGCATTCAGCACTTCTCACCTGGTGGGTGATAAAGGTACAAAAGATTCTTCTGACAAACACGGGCAGAACATATTATTAAAAGGGGGACCCATTTATTTCGTGGAATTTTTGAGCAACTATTTTTCCTAGAATCCATTGTTATGTCAGATTTCCATCAGATAGCGCTTTCTTCCTATCAGGATTCCCTCAGAAAATTTATCATTTCTCTCAGAAATCACATTATTTCACCAAGGTTTCCAAGAGATTTATCCGTTTATCTGTTAGGATTCTCTCAGAAATCTACTTTCTGTCAGGTATACAGAAGGCGTCTCCTACTTACTTCTCAGGTTTCCCTCAGAAATCTTTCTTCCTCAAGACTGTACCTCAAGCCTCTTTCTTTTCATCAGATTATTCTTCAAACCAACATATCATCAGATTGTATTTCAAAAGTACCTTATTTGTGTGAGATATTACCTCACAATGACTTAGTTTCAGTCAGATTTGCCTCACAACACCTACTTCAGATCAGATTTTAGCTCAGAACCTCCTAGATTCTATCAGATTTGAACTGAGATCCCCCTAGTTTCTGTCAGATTCTACCTCAGAAGACCCTACGTTCTCAGGAACACTCTAGTTTCTCAGAAGACCCTAGTTTCTGTGAGATAGTAAATGAAAAACACCCAGTTTCTGTAAGATTTGATCTCAGAGTTCCCTAGTTTCTGTCAAATTTTATCTCAGAAACCACCCCCCCAGTTTCTGTCAGATTTTGCCTCAGAAGACCCTACTTTCTCTCAGATTTTGCTGCAGAAGATGCCTTCTTTTGTCATATTTGCAAAAGAAGCCCCCAAGTTCTGTCACATTTTGGCTCAGAACACCCTAAATTCTGTCAGACATGCCTCACAAGGTGCTCCTTTTGGACAAATTTTGCCTCAGAGGTCCTTCTTTCTGCCAGATTTTACCCCGGGAGGTCCTTCTTTCTGTCGGATTTTGCTTCAGAAAGACTGTCTTCTTGTCAGATTCTACCTCAGAAGGTCCTTCTCTCAGATTGTACCTCAGAAGGTCTTTCTTTCTCTTAGATTTTACCTCAGAAGGTCCTTCTGTCAGATTTTACCTCAGAAGGTCCTTCTCTCAAATTTTACCTCAGAAGGTCTTTCTCTCTGTCAGATTTTACCTCAGAAGGTCCTTCTCTCAGATTTTACCTAATAGATTTTTTCTGTCAGATTTTAAACCTCAGAAGGCCCTTCTGCTTGTCAGTTTTTACCTCAGAAACTCCTAGTTTCTGTCAGATTTTACCTCGGAACTCGCTAGTTTCTGTCAGTTTTCCTCAGAACCCCCTAATTCAAGTCATATTACACCTCAGAACTCCCTTCAGGCAGTTCAGTCGCTCAGTCATGTCCGACTCTTTGCGACCCCGTGGACTGCAGCACGCCAGGCCTCCCTGTCCAACTCCTGGAGTTCACCCAAACTCATGTCCATTGAGTTGGTGATGCCATCCAGCCATCTCATCTTCTGTCGTCCCCTTCTCCTCCCACCTTCAATCTTTCCCAGCATCAGGGTCTTTTCCAATGAGTCAGCTCTTCACATCACATGGCCAAACTATTGGAGCTTCAGCTTCAGCTTCAGTCCTTCCAATGAATATTCAGGACTCTTTTCCTTTAGGATGGACTGGTTGGATCTCCTTGCAGTCCGAGGGACTCTCAAGAGTCTTCTCCCCAACCAGGGGTCAAACCCAGGCCCCCTGCATTAGGAATATGGCGTCCTAGCCACTGGACCACCAGGGAAGTCCCGCAGCTACTCGTGACTAGCAGAAAACCTTTTGTAAAAGAATGGCGTAAACTTCCCCTTCACCAAAATCACGTAGACACGGACCCTCCCCATGACCTCTTTGGAGCAACCTCTCAGAGCTCTCTGAGGTGCTATCTTCCGGGCTGCAGACGTCGTTCTGCCCCAAACAGATCTTGCCTCCCGTCTCTCTCATGCTGTGACACGGACACTGCTCATTCATTTTTCTAGACAGCGCAGACCGCAGCCCAGGGACTCTCGTACACCCAGGGCCTGACGCAGGGTGGGGGTTGGCGGCCCCGCCAGGCATGCCGGGTGGCCGCAGACAGGACCACCACGTGTCCACAGCCGAGAGCGTCCCCACGGAAGGGCGATCGCAGCCAGAACCAGGTGCGGCCTTGGACACGTGCGCAGATGACAGTTTAGACAGACACAGAGGAGCCAGACTCCTCTCTGCCAGACAAGGCAGCCCCGAAATCGCAGGCAGGGGGCTTTCCTCACCTGACCTGTGCAAAAGAAAGCAAGAAAAGAGGCTCCATGGGATCTTCCCACATAAAGCCCCGAATTTACACCCACTCAGAAATGAAGACTATGCAGTACTTTTTTCTTTCTTGAAGCAGAGTTGATTTGCAAGGCTGTGTTAGTTTTCAGCGTGCAACATAGCAATTCGGTAACGTTTTTCAGATTCTTCTCCGTTACGGTTTATGATAATATATTGAGTAGAATCCTCTGTGCTATACAGCAGTCCTTTAGCTGAAGCTGAAGCTCCAATCCTTTGGCCACCTGATGCGAAGAGCTGACCCACTAGAAAAGACCCTGAGGCTGGGAAAGATTGAAGGCGGGAGGAGAAGGGGACGACAGAGGATGAGACGGTTGGATGGCATCACTGACTCGATGGACCTGAGTTTGAGCAAGCTCCGGGAGTTGGTGATGGACAGCGAGGCCTGGCGTGCTGCGGTCCATGGGGTCTCAGAGAGTCGGACACGACTGAGTGACTGAACTGGACTCAACTGTGGAATATCTATTTTATATATAGCAGCATGTATCTGTTAACCCCAAACTTCTAATATATCCCTTCACCACGTTTCCCCTTTGGGAACCCTAAATTTGTTTTCTATGTCTGTGTGATGTGAAGTGAAAGCGCTGGTCACTCAGTCACGTTCGACTCTCTGCAACCCCGTAGACGGTAGCCCACCAGCCTCCTCTGTGCATGGAATTCTCCAGGCAAGGATACTGGAGTGGGTTGCCATTTCCAGGTGATTTTCCCGACCCGGGAATTGAACCCCGGTCTCCTGCATTGCAGACAGATTCTTGACCTTCTGAGCTATCAGGGAAGCCCCGAGGGTCTGAGCCTCCTCCGGAGAAAACGCGCGTTTCTCGGCTCACGATGCTTCTGACACAAGCAGGGTGTACGTGTGCACGGTTTCCACGTGGAGAGAGTCTGCATTGTCTCTGAACAGCAGGAAAAGCGTACCGCCATCCGGGGTGACCTTGAGTTCAGCCGCACAGGATGGGCCCGGCTTCAGCCAGACGGGCAGGGACACCGAGGGCAAGGGGCTGGGGTGAGGGCGCCCCCTGCTGGTCACGCCGCAGCACCCGCAGGAGGTCACGGGGGGGCCGCGAGCTCTTCAAACCCCTGAGGTTCAGGGGTTCACGGAGCATCCCCTTTGGGTTAAGCCTCTGAGCAGAGCTGAGGAACTCAGTCTCCAGGCACTCCTCTCCCCTCCCTGGAGGGCAGGGGGTGGGGCTGAAAATTCCAACCCTCTGAACCCTGGGTTGGTTTCCCCGGCAACCAGCCTCCAAGGCTTCCAGGGGCCTCTGCAGGGTTGAAAGGGGCTTACTATGAATAACAAAAGATGTCCGTCTCTCCACAATCCTCAGGACGTCCTGGGGGGGTTTTAGGAGTTCTGTGCCTGGAACCTGGACTGAGAATCTATGTTGATAATGGTTAAGCCAGTTCGAAAAGGATCTGTCTAGTCAAAGCTACAGTTTTCCCAGGAGTCACGTACAGACGTGAGAGCTAGACCATAAAGAAAGCTGAGCGCTGAAGAATGGATGATTTTGAACTGTGGTGTTGAAGACTCTTGAGAGTCCCTTGGACTGCAAGGAAATCCAACAGTCCATCCTAAAGGAGATCAGTCCCGAATATTCACCTGAAGGACTGAAGCTGAAACTCCAATACGTACAGCCACCTGATGCGAAGAGCTGACTCATTTGAAAAGACCCTGATGCTGGGAAAGATTGAGGGTGGGAGAAGATGGGGACGACAGAGAATGAGATGGCTGGATGGCATCACGGACTCCAAGGACATGAATCTGAGCAAACTCAGGGAGACTGTGAAGGACAGGGAAACCTGGCGTGCTGCAGTCCATGAGGTTGCAAAGAGTTAGACAAGACTTGGCGACTAAACAACAACATCAAAAGCAGGAGACTTCTGTCTTTCTTAAAAGTTGGCAAGAGTCGGTCTTATCTGGCATGACGTTCAGTACCTGCAAACTCCCAGCTGCAACAGAACGTTTCCTTTTCTAAAAAAACTTTTTAATTCGTGTATAGTTACTTTACAATCTTGTGCTATTTTGTGCTGTACAGCAAAATGAATCAATTATATGTATACACGTGAAAGTGAAGGAAAAGTGTCAGTCATCCAGTCATATCCGACTCTCTGCCACCCCATGGACTGCAGCCCGCCAGGCTCCTCTGTCCATGGGATTCCCCGGGCAAGAACACTGCAGTGGGTTGCCATGCCCTTCTCCAGGGGATCTTCCTGACACAGGGATCAAACTCAGGTCTCCTGCATCGGCAGGTGAGTTCATGACGATCTGAGCCACCAGGGAAGCCCATACATATACATATATCCCCTCTATTTCAGATTTCCTTCCCATTTAGGTCGCTACAGAGCATTTTCTAAAAGACACTTACACTGCAATATTCATAACAGCCTTACCTCTTTACAATAGCCAAGACACGCAAGCAATCTAAGTGTCCATCAACAGAGAAATACGTAAATGAGAAGTGGTGCATATATACATCCTAAAGGAAATCAGTCCTGAAAGTTCATCGGAAGGACTGATGCTGAAGCTGGAACTCCAATCCTTTGGCCACTTGATCAGAAGAGCTGACTCATTGGAAAAGACCCCGATGCTGGGAAAGATTGAGGGCAGGAGGAGAAGGGGACGACAGAGGATGAGATGGTTGGATGGCATCACGGACTCGATGGACACGAGTTTGAGCAAGCTCCGGGAGTTGGTGATGGACAGGGAGGCCTGGCGTGCTGCGGTCCACGGGGCTGCAAAGAGTCGGGCACGACTGAGGGACTGAACTGAACTGAACACAAATACAGTGGAATATTACACAGCCATTAAAAGGAATGAACCTGAGCCATTTGCTGGTTTTTATTTGCATTAGTAACAAATTCCAGAGGACCCAGAATATCATGCGTAAGATAAATAATAGTTAGTATGGGTAACAATATGGATAATTGTATAATACCTGTTCTGCTGAGTAAATCCCATGCAATGGGTTCCTCTTTCATAAGAGGAACCAAGCTTATTATTAACTCTACAAACTTCTGGACTTCCCAAGTGGCTCAGCAGTAAAGAACCCACCTGCCATTGCAAGAGATGAGAGTTCGATCCCTGGGTCAGGAAGATTCCCTGGAGAAGGAAATGGCAACCCACTCCAGCTTTCTTGTCTGGAGAATCCCATGGACAGAGCACCCTGGTGGGCTACAGTCCACAGGTTTGTAAAGAGCCAGAGGCAACTGAACACACACACACACACACTCTACAAACTTCTTGGGAGGTACAGAAATGCTCTCTTTTATAAATAAGCCTGAAATCTGTTCATCTGAAAATAGGTTTCTCTCTGGTAAATCGTACAGATAAATGTTCCCCACGGAGAGTCTCCCACCCACAGGAGTGCAAGTGAAAGGTGTGGAAATCCAGGTGGAGGAGGAGTCTCACTCCACCTCCCTAGTATAAAGGGCTTTGCAAAGCCCTGCTTCCAGCTGGTCCATGTTGCACACCCCTCTGCCTGAGGACCTGTCTCCTTGGTTCTTTCCTCCAACTGCCCTGGGCAGGACTGCAGGCTTTCAGAACAGACAGGCTCAGGGAGTTCCCTACCCTGCCTGAGGCCACACAGCACAGCACCATCTGAGACCAAGCCGCTGAGTCACCCTCTCCCAAGCTCCGGCCCCATGCAGGGCTGCGGTCCCGTGCCGTTCGGAGAGTGGACCTGTACCCTTTGTGCAAAAACGTTCCATCTGCCTTTTCCCATCGCCGGAGACCGCCGGGCACTCGGGAGCTCAGCTGGGATTTGCAGGGGTGTGCAGCTAAAGCCCGTGCCAGTCATTTCCGAGGTTGATCATGGGGATAACCGTGCCCCCGGGGGCCCAGGGGAACCGGGGCGCAGGGAGAAGGACACAGTGTAGCTGGAGAGAGAGGGCAGATAGCATCTCTGACTCACAGCCGTCCTGTACAACACCCGATATCCTGGGTGTGTTAGGAGCTTAGCGTCAAGGACATCCCCCCTCTCAAAGAGGCAAAACCTTGAGCTCGGGTGCTGGGTCGGAGCGCGGGGGAGTTGGGGGTAGAGTCCCTTGTCCTGACTTGCGTCTTTGGAATTGATCGTCACGGAGCTCCCACGTAGGGTGCAGTGGAGGTTTATCAGAGTTGTGTTTCCATGGCCGGCGTGTCCGTGCGGAATCAGGAAGGGAGACCACCCCCTCCGGGAGAGACCAGCCTTTGTTCCAGCAGAGCCTTTGGCCTGCAGCTCAGTGACAAGCACGCGTGTCCGTCTGCTGGGACCCCCAAGCCTCAGAGCTCAAACCGCACCCCCCTACCCGGCCAGGGAGGGTGCTGGTGTCTTTAGGGAGCAGGACCTCAGTGAGGTCCCCAACACCCCACAGCTGACCCTCTGCATGAAGATGGACTCTGGAGCTCCCTGGAAACGGGCCCGGGTCCGCTCACTGCACAGCCCACCAGGGGCAGGACCCTCGGTCCCCTTCTCCAGGGTTTCAGCCACACGCTTGGTTGCTTGATCTTGTCCGACTCTATGTAACTGCAGAGACCGAAGCCCACAAGGCTCCTCTGTCCGTGGGATGCTCCAGGCAAGGATACTGCCATGCCCTCCTCCAGGGGATCTTCCCCACCCAGGGATCAAACCTGGGTCTCCCACATTGCAGGCAGATTCTTTACCCACTGAGCCTTGAGGGCCTAAACCTTAGTCCCGGAACTTTAAGTGCGGCTTTATCTCATACCTTAAATGATAAGGTTTCTGACACAGCAGACCTCAGCCCTGAGCATTAATCAGATCTGGTACCATGAGGTCCCTTATGGTTCCAGGGGGAAGGATGGGGAAAGGGATAGTTGGGGGGTTTGGGACGGACATGGACACGCTGCTGACTTTAACATGCAGAACCAGCAGGGACCTGCTGGACAGCACAGGGAACTCTGCTCAATGTCATGTGGCAGCCGGGATGGGAGGGGCGTTTGGGGGGAGAATGGATACATGTGTATGGATGGCTGAGTCCCTTTGCTGTCCACCTACAACCATCACAGTGCTGTTAATCAGAGATAACTCAATACAGGATAAAAAGTTCAAACTTTGCTGTCTGGCTCAGGGAACACAAACCAGAGCTCTGTGACACCCTAGAGGGGTGGGGTGGGTGTGAGGGAGACTCAAGGGGAAGGGGACATATATATCCCTATAGCTGATCCCTTAAGGAACTTGCCTGCCAAAGCAGGAGACGCGAGTTCAATCCCTGGGTGGGAAAGATCCCCTGGAGGAGGGCAGGGCAGCCCGGCTCCAGTATCCTTGCCTGGAGCATCCCATGGACAGAGGGGCCTGACGGGCTGCAGTCCTCAGGGTCCGCAAAGAGTCGGAGATGACTGAAGCCACTTAGCACGTGCACAGCACACGGCTGATCCATGTTGATGTAGGCCAGAGACCGACACCGTGTTGTCACTATCCTTCAATGAAACATCAATCAGTTAAGGACAAAAGAAGTGGTGGGGTGTTGAAACGGATCCCACACAAGGTTGGGGAGTGGGGCCCTGCCTCCCTCGTTTCATTGGTGCCAGTCTGGAGACCAAGCACAGGAAACAGGGTCAAACCCAGAGCGCCCGTGAGAGCTCTGAGCAGGACTGCAAAAATCCGTTCACACCCTCCTTTCTCTGAACTGTTCGGGGGCTGTGGGATGCAGTGGTTTCAGAACAAAGCAATTTTTCTGAAACAGGATGTTCTAAACTTTCTCTCGGCTCACAAAGTCCCCTGCCCGACGCTACCGCCCACCTTGGGATCTGCCTCACGGAGCAGTGACGTTTGGGGTCCCCGCTCCCCGATTGGAGACCCAGCACACCACCGCTGGCCCAGGAATGACCCTTCCATGCCGGGAGCGATCAGGTGGATGCCCAGCCTCAGGGGCAGGCGCAGGGAGGGTCCTGACTGCAGCTGGAAACCTGGCCCCGAGTTGCAAAACCCACGTCCCACAGATATGAGACACGCAGCAGTGTTTTCTGGAAAAGGCCTGGGGAATGGGGAGCTGAGCTGAAAAAAAAACAAATGGGATGAGAGTCTTTCTCCATTTGCAATACTTTGTCAAGCGGGCTTCCTGCGACGGGTGTTGCATTCTGGTGCCAACTGAACATCCGGGAGCAGCTGAAAGCAGAGGGGTATTTGATTCGGTGGGAGTGTGTGTAGGACTCCGAGCCCGAGCCCGGGGATGGCCCCTCCAGAGCTCTGAGCATACAGCTCCGAGGAGGTGGGAGGGGGAGTCAGGCTGCAAGCAAGTTTACAACAGAGGGAGCAGGCAGGTCTGAACGTCAAAGAACAGGTATGAAGGGAAGGAATTCAGCATTCTATGTAAGGGAGGATGCAAGCTTGGGGGCTCACTGAATTCACTCTTTTCAAATCCACCTGCGCTGTCCGGGGCCAAGCCTGTTTCCTTGTTCACCTTAAGGAGTGAAAGATGGCTGATTCTTGCATTTTCCTCAGCCCCTCAGCCCCTTAGCGATCACCATGGGGTGGGGGGCTGGGGGATAGCATCTTCTGGATCTCAGTTTTGGGAGCTTACATTCATATTCGTCCCTTGGACAGCAAGGAGATCCAACCAGTCCATCCTACAGGAAATCAGTGCTGAATATTCATTGGAGGGACTGTTGCTGAAGCTGAAACTCCAATACTTTGACCACCTGATGCAAAGAGCTGACTCATTGGAAAAGACCCTGATGCCGGGAAAGATTGAAGGCAGGAGGAGACGGGGACGACAGAGGATGAGATGGCTGGATGGTACCACCGACTCGATGGACATGAGTTTGAACAAACTCCGGGAGTTGGTGATGGACAGGGAGGCCTGGCGTGCTGTGGTCCGTGGGGTTGCAGAGTCAGGCGCGATTTGGTGACTGACCAACATTCGCATTCAGAGGGGAGAAATCGCTGATGGCTGTGACACGTCTCGTTTATTCGACGCGGCAGGAGGCATTTACACTTCACACTGGCTTGCTGTTTATTCGCTGATAAAGGTGATTTCTTTCCATTTCTACCTTTGTGGAGGAGTTTTCTAGGGTGGGGAGACATTCTGCTAAATTAGACGTCCTCGACAGCACACAGACACACACACACAGACACACAGACACACACACACACAGACACACGCACACAGACACACACAGACAGACACACACACACACAGACACACACACACACAGACACACGCACACAGACACACACACACAGACACACACACAGAGACACACAGACACACACACAGAGATACACACACAGACACACAGACACACACACAGACACACACAGACACACACAGACACACACACACAGACACACACAGAGATACACACAGACACACACACAGACGCACACACACAGATACACACAGACACACAGACACAGACACACACAGACGCACACAGACACACACACAGACACACACAGACACACACACACAGACACACACACAGACACACACACACAGAGACACACAGAGACACACAGAGACAAACACACACGCACACAGACTCCAGGTATATCTGATCAAGCTTGTTTACTGCATCCTGCAGACACAGACAAGATAAACTCAGTGCCAGCCTGAAAAAAACCCCTGAGAAATGAATACTCTAGACATGCAGAAAGCTCCTGAAGGTGAAGTCTAAGGGGATCCGACTGCCATCCTCCTGTCTCCACGAACAGCAGCAACCCAGTTACATTCCACCATAGTTCTCATGCACATCCATCTTAGAACACTGCAATATTTTTTAAAAAAGAATAATGTACATCCAACCTGGGACGCTTTGTTCCTGCAGAGCGCGGTTACATTCAAGTATCTCTCAGGAGCAAGGTCCTGAGTCACTACTTAAAGGGAACCGTCGTTTGTAAAATGCCTTGGTGGTTGCAGAAAGGGGCTTTTTCTGCCTCTCTGGGGTGGGAGGCGGGTGGCTGGTGTCAATAAAGCAGGTGTTCTGCACCTCGCCTGCTGGGTACGTGTGTTGAGTGACAAAAGATCCAGGAACCACTTGCGAGTGGAAATATGGAAAGGGCAGGAGCGGGCGGGTGGGTGTGTGCAAAACAGGCTGGTCTTGATCATATTCCCTTATGATTTATGTGAGCCAGGTGACAGCGAGAACGGGCCGGACGAAGCGTCTGCCGCCTACAGGCAGTCCACCGTCAAGCCCTTGGATGAATGAGATGTACTGGTTGGGGGTGTAGGGGTGCTGGGTGGCCTCAGACATCAGCATCCTTGGTTCCCGGGAGTCCCCTCTGTTGTGGTTGTTTTGGCCCCCAAGATGTTCTCCCAGGTCGTCAAGCATCATCATAGACTGGGATGTCGCTTGTGAGTTTGCACCTCCTCATAGCACCATGTAAGAGTTTTCGCTCATCACAAAAGTGAAATCCCCGAGAGAGACCGCCCCACGGCCCTGGGGCGGCTGGTGAGGGAGCTGGCCGGAGGCCCCGGTGGCGTCTGCCTCCCCCGTCTGCGGGTACAGCCGGCTCATCATCACCACGGCCTTGGGCGTCTCGGCCTCTGCCGGCTGGACCACCACGGCGTCCTCAGGGGCACACTCCAGCTCCCCGTCTTCCATTCTGTTCAAGGGTGCCACGTTCTGCGTGTCCTTGATCCACTCCTGCAAGGAGGAGACGTTGTTGCTCACAATGGTTGCAAAGCTTGAAATGATGCCGTTTGCACCAACATGGGTGGACCTAACTGGTGTCACACTAAATAAAGTCAGTCAGACAGAGAAGGGAAAATATTATATGATATCCCTTTCCTGTGGAATCTAAACAGAGATGATACACATAAACTCACTGGCAAAACAGGAAGAAACTCAAAGGCGTAGAAAACGGACGTATGGTTTCGGTGGGAAGGGACAGTTATGGAATCTGGGAAGGTCATAGACACACGCTCTATTTAACATGGAAAAGCAGCAAGGACCTGCTGGACAGCACAGGGAGCTCTGCTCAATCCTCTGTAATAACCTATGGTCACCAGGGGGAAGGGTGGGAAAGGGATAGTCAGGGAGTCTGGGATGGACATGGACACACTGCTGTGTTTAACATGGAGAACCAGCAAGCACCTGCTGGACAGCACAGGGAACTCTGCTCAGTACTCTGTAATAACCTTATGGCTCCCAGGGGGAAGGACGGGGAGAAGGGATAGTCAGGGAGTCTGGGATGGACATGGACACACTGCTCTGTTTAACATGGAGAACCAGCAAGGACCTGCTGGACAGCACAGGGAGCTCTGCTCAATGTCACGTGGCAGCCTGGATGGGAGGGAAGTTTGGGGAGAATGGATACATGTCCACAGATGGCTCAGTCCACTTTCTGTTCACATTATTAATCATCTATACCCCAATACAAAATGTTTTTGGTGTTAAAAAAATTAAAATTAAAAACAGTTATTCTGGCTCAGACTCTGTGTCGCAAAGCCCTGCCTTCAGAGCTGCTGAGTCTTCACACACGTCCCCGGCGTGGACACTTTGCCCAGTTGGGTCAAAAAAGCTCTCGTGTCTAGCAATTCTCGTGTCTGGAATCCTCTGGTTTTCACATCTGCCTTCTGTCATCAGCCTCAAAGTGCCGGCCTGGGGTCACTCCAGACACACGAGGGCGGCTGAACGTCTTTTCAGAAACCCAGATCCGTTCTCCACTCCCAGGTATGCTGTCTGAGATGGGAGTGATGACGCGTGTCAGAAGCAGGGCCTTCCGTCAGCAGGTCCGAGGGAGTGGATGCTGAATTTCTAACAGGTGACCCAACATTTCCTGAGGTTGGGCGCTCCATGGGACCGCCCTCCTCAAGGGGACTCCTCACTACCTTCTAACATCCCTCCCCAGCTCCTTCTTCTAGCCCCAGTTTTGGAGAAAAAACTGAGATTCCCTGTCCTAAATTCTGCTGTAACCCCCTTTCCTCTCCCTTGCGGGGGACCGGGACACCACTCCCAAAAATGCCCCTTTGACGTGCGGAGGATGTTGACATGAAGGCAGTTACGTATGAAGAGTTGCAGAACGTGTTCTCTGCTCTCCACTTGTCCTCCCTAAACTTGATATTAATATTAATTAATGCGCCTTTGGGGAAGTACATGTACATTTTGAAGAGCCACCTGGTCCCTTCCAACTCCAGAGACAACGCTTATCACCTGAGAGAGCTCGAGTCTGCGTAAAATCTCACTAAACAGCCCCCATTTCTCATGCATTTCCTAGTCACCTCCGTACATCTCACCTGCCACTCACAGGTCCCAAACCCCTTTTCCTTTACCTAATCTCGTCCAAACACTCCATCATCCTTTGTTAAAATGGCAAATCAGCCCCAAGGTCTAACTACCTTTTGGGGCTGTTCACGTCTCTCTCTTTAATCTTGCTGGTCCGTTTAATTTGCAGGGCCCCAGGGACCGCACTTAAGAGGGTATAAGAAAAAAACTTTTTCTTTCTTTTCATCTCCTACACCTAATCATTTTTACAATTCACTTTTCTCCTCTAGGAAGCTTAATAGACTTCCCAGGTGGCGCTAGTAGTGAAAAAAAAGTTAAAAAAAAAAAAAATGCCTCCCAGTGCAGAGGACCTAAGACATAGGAGTTTGATCCCTGAGTCGGGAAGATCCCCTGGAGAAGGAAATGGCAACCCACTTCAGTATTCTTGCCTGGAGAATCCCACGGACAGAGGAGCCTCGGAGGCTGCAGTCCATGGGGTCACAAAGAGTTGAATACAGCTGAAGCAACTGAGCAAAAACAAACAAACAAAAGAAACTGAACAGTGCCCTCTCTTTCCAAAATAATGATTTATGCAAGTGCTACCCCTCAGAACGTGGGAACAGGGCTTAATTTGGAAACGAGTTCTTTTCTTTGCAGAGGTGATGGAATGAAGGGTCTGAGATGAGGTCCTCCTGGATGGGGGTGGCCCTAAACCCAGGGACAGGGTCCTTATAAGACACAGAAGAGGAGAGACATGGACACGGAGGAAAAACCACGTGGAGACGGAGGCAGAGACGGGAGGGAGGCGGCTGCCAGCCCAGGGACGGACGCCCGGAGCCCCCAGAAGCCGGAAGAGGCGGGAAGGACCATTCCCACGAGACTCTGCAGGGAGCCCAGCCCTGGGACACCCTGACCTCAGACGTGTGGTCCCTGGGACCAGGGGGAGGATGAGCGTGTGATGCTTTGCACCCCCAGGTTTGTGGCAGCCCCAGGGAATGCCCGGCGCTCTGATCTCGGCGTCCTATCAAATCCACGCCTGGTGACACTGCGGGGAGCCGGACCCACCCCACCTTGCTCCATCCTCCCCAGTTCCTCCTCGGCCCCCTGTAAGCGTTTATCACGGAAAGAAGTTAACGACCATAAATGTCGAAAAGCGGAAATGCAGGTCTCGCTGTTGGCCCCCCTGCAGTGGGAACAGAGTAAGAATGGAACCTTCTGATAAGATCAGAAGGCGAGGAAGCTGGAAAATCCCATGGTCCTGGGGCAGAGGGGACACCGATCTAAGACTGATTTCTAGAGAAGCCGCCCTCAGAGACCCTGGGATTCACTTTCTCTGACCGAAAGAGAAAACCAGTAAACCTCTGCTTTCGAATTCAAAGAGGCTTGCAGGAGTTTCAAGAGGAATGAAAGCCGTTTGTTGGTTTTTTGGGTTTTTTTTTTTTCATTAATGGTGAATCAGCCCCAGTGTTCATTGCAACTCTGTTTACAATGGCCCAGACACGGATGCGGCCTAAGTGTCCATCCACACAGTAATGAGGAGACATTTCCTCTTTCAAGGGGGATCTTCCTGATCCAGGCATCCAACCCAAGCCTCCTGCTTTGCAGGCGGATTCTTTACCATCTGAGCCACCTGGAAAGCCCCCGATAAAGGACAGGTGGTGTATATATATATATACACACACTGGAATGCTGCTTACTGACAACAAGGATAAAATAAATGCCATTTGAAGCAACAGAGATGAACCTAGAGATTATCATATTAAGTAAAGTAAATCACACAGAAGAGAAATATCGTACGACATCCCTAATATGCAGACCCCAAAGAGAAATGATCCAAATGAGCTTGTGCACAAAACAGAAGCAGACTCACAGGCTCAGAGAATGACCTTATGGTCACCAGGCGGAAGGGTTGGGGAAGGGATAGTCAGGGAGTCTGGGATGGACATGGACACACTGCTGGATTTAACATGGAGAACCAGCAAGGACCTGCTGGACAGCACAGGGAACTCTGCTCAATGTCCCGTGGCAGCCTGGATGGAGGGGAGTTTGGGGGAGAAGGGAATGTGTGTATGTGTGGCTGAGTCCCTTTGCTGTCCAGCTGAAACTGTCGTTAATAGGCTATACCCCAATGCAAAATAAAAAGTTGATAAAAAAAAAAAACACACCTCTAAGTAGACAAAATAAAATAAAATATTGAAGAGGGGTGAATTAGGGTTGCCCAGAGCAAGCTTGTTCATCATGCACAAGGAGATGCCACTAACCTGGAAGTTACCTTGGTGGGATTCAAAGAGCCCCAAGAAAGAGAACTTGGGATCAGGAACACTGGGCATGAGAACCTTCTTAATCCTGAAATGGACATGGACAGTCTGGTCAGATGGGCTGGCACCCCCGAGCAGGGCATCCACATGGAAAGACCCCACCACCACCAGGGGCCCAGGACAGCTGCATATGGATCTCGGACACTCAGCACCTTGGCGGAATTACGTCCCCTTGAGAAAAAGCAGAGCCAGCAGACGCTCTCTGCCCTCCCCCGTCTGCCTGAAAAGAGAGCATTAATTTCCCTCCTGATTTGAAAAAAAAAAAAAAAAAGGCAATAATTCCACTCACGAAAGCTCACCCTCTCCTGCAGCAGGAAATGGACAGTGAGTCATATCACCAAGATGGTGTCAAGATGATTCCATTGAGACAGCCTTCATCTGCCTGCAGTTTGTCTCACACATCTCTTAATCACTTCCCCACAATTTGCGCCCATCCAGACTCTCCGTCCCCTTGTCTGCTGACTTCTCCACAGAATATTGCCCTTTGCTAAAATGCTCTGAAAGTCCCCAGATGAACCGCCTGGTTAGCTCTTCACTTGCTTCCTGTGAATGACTTGTGCACTTAAAAATATTACATCAAAAAAAGAAAGACAGGCAAATTCTTCGGTGACTGTCTGTAGTTGGCCTGTTTAATTTGCAGTCCCCTCGGAAGGGAACCTAGGAGAGGTTCTCATCTGATAGGATGCTAATCCGATGAGAGTGGGAATCTTATAATAAGATGAGGTCAGGACACAGACATATACCCAGAGAGGGAGGAGCGTGTGAGGGCTCGGAGGAGACGGCCGTCTACACGCCCAGGAGAGAGGTCTCAGCAGGAACCAGCCCTGCCCACACCGGGACCTCAGGCTCCAGCCTCCAGGACTGCGAGAAATAAATGTCTGCTGTTGAGCCCCCAGTCTTCGGTCCTTTGTTATGGCAGCTCCGGGAAAATAATACAGTTGATTAGAACACTCACTGGAACAGAAGCTTTCTTAAAGACAGGAGGAGTGTTTATTTTTTCCCCCCTAAGAAGTGTATTCCTCAGATTCCCTTAGGGGTGGTTTCCGTTTTCAGTTAAAAACACCACAGCAAAACAAAACAAGAGCAAAAAAAACATCAGACCTGTGACTTGTCAACAGCCCTATCTGACTGCTGCATCTCCTGCCCACTCCCTCTGCTCGCAAACAGAGAGTGATAAACGCGGCATCAGACTGAGCCGGTGAAAGCAGGGAATCTGGACGGAAGAACAAATGGGCAATTTGCAAGAATCAAGAGAATTAGCCCCATGCTATATCCAGCCATGACGGAAGGCCCTTGAAACTGTCCAACTCGGCCTGGCTCAGACCCAGCGTGAGTGGTCCAGAATGCGACTCCGTCTTTCTCGGTGCATCACTCCCACTGTTGCTATGGAAACGGCAGCCTGAGAAACACAGGCGGTGCCCACAGACCCGGGCATCAGTCCCTTCAAACATCATCAACAGTCAAATGCCTGAGCACAACTAAGCTTGAATAAGGCTGCAAAGGGCAGCAGTTAAGTTATTGCCTGGAAGGATAACAGAGAGAACTATTTAGTATGATCGTTTTGAAAAGTTTTCTACGGTTTCAGAGAATCATGTTTTGCTATATCTGTAACTGGATTTACAAGCTTTGCTTGTCCAGTTCTCCTCACACCACTCACCAAATTGTCCAGTTTAATAAATATCAATAAAAATTAAAAGATGTTTTATATGCTTGTCACTCTTACATGATAGGAGGACAGAGCTCAGTGGGATGTGCATTTGAAGAACGTTAACTACAATAAACTTAGAACAACGATTAAAAAGCAGAGACATCGCTTTGCTGATGAAGGTTGGTATAGTCAGTTCAGTTCAGTTCAGTCGCTCAGTCGTGTCCGACTCTCCGCGACCCCGTGAATCACAGCACGCCAGGCCTCCCTGTCCATCACCAACTCCCGGAGTTCACTAAAACTCATGTCCAGAGTCGGTGATGCCATCCAGCCATCTCATTCTCCGTCGTCCCCTTCTCCTCCCGCCCCCAACCTTTCCCAGCATCAGAGTCTTTTCCAGTGAGTCAACTCGTCGCATGAGGTGGCCAAAGTATTGCAGTTTCAGCTTTAGCATCAGTCCTTCCAATGAACACCAGGATTGATCTCCTTTAGAATGGACTGGTTGGATCTCCTTGCAGTACAAGGGACTCTCAAGAGTCTTCTCCAGCACCACAGTTCAATAGTCACAGCTATGTTTTTTTTCCAGTAAGTCATGTACGTATGTGACAACTGGACAGTAAAGAAGGCGAAATGCAGAAGAACTGATGCTTTCGAACTGTGGTGTTGGAGAAGAGTCTTGAGAATCCTTGGACAGAAAGGAGATCAAACCAATCGTAAAGGTGATCTGTCCTGAGTATTCATTGGAAGGACTGATGTTGAAGCTGAAACTCCAATAGTCTGGCCACCTGATGCAAAGAACTGACTCATTGGAAAAGACCCCGATGCTGGGAAAGGTTGAAGGCGGGTGGAGAAGGGGACGACAGAGGATGAGATGGTTGGATGGCATCACCGACTCCATGGACGTGAGTTTGAGTGGACTCTGGGAGTTGGTGATGGACAGGGAGGCCTGGCGTGTCGCAGTCCACGGAGTCAGACACAACTCAGTGAGTGAAGTAAGTTCATTCATGGGAATGAACATTTCTGCATCTTTTGATCTTCATGAGAATATTTCTCAACAGAGTCTGCAGGTATTGCCACACCTTTGGCTCTATTCACCTCTCCGTTTTCTTCTCGTATACCATGTGCATAAGAGAGAAAGTGATATTCAGCTAATAACCACACCACACAATTATTTTTCCCCCCAACTCACGACATATGGGAACCAAAGCCCATGTGTCTGAGGATTCTGGCGGGGGCGTCCTCACCTGTGTAGTTTCCACAGAGACAGAAGCAGAAGGAAGAGCGTCAGGAAGCAGACCATGGCAGCAACTAAAATAAATCTGGGGAAAAGGCTGCTTTCCCAGCACGAATCTAGAGGGAAACAGAATGAGGGCTGTGACGTGTTCAGCGTGATGCCGGGTCGCCCGCCAGTCCCCCCGCCAGCGCCGTGTTTCTTGCCCTCGGGAACTGTCAGGGTCAGCAGATCTTGACTACGGTGTGAAATGTCCTGGAAGGGGAGGTGGGCACACTGGAGAGGCAGACGTCAGGCAGAAGGGGGCAGAGACTCACCTGACTGCCAGTGGTGCTTGAGGGCAGCACGGCTTGATTTGGTCTGTCCATCTGTCCAGCTGGCTATCTATGTGTGTCTGTATCCGTCTGCCTGTCTATCCGTCTGTCTGTCTGTCTATCTGTCCAGCTGTCTATCTGTCTGAGTCTCTATCCATCTGTCTGTCTCTCTATCTGTCTGTCTATCCATCTATCTATCTGTCCAGCTGGCTATCTATGTGTGTCTCTATCCGTCTGCCTGTCTATCCATCTGTCTGTCTGTCTATCTGTCCACCTGTCTATCTGTCTGAGTCTCTATCCGTCTCTCTGTCTGTCTGTCTGTCTGTCTGTCCATCTGTCTATCTATCTGTCCAGCTGGCTATCTATGTGTGTCTCTATCCGTCTGTCTGTCTATCCATCTGTCTGTCTGTCTATCTGTCCAGCTGTCTGTCTGTCTGAGTCTCTATCCATCTGTCTGTCTGTCTATCTGTCCAGCTGTCTATTTATCTGTGTCTCTATCCATCTATCTATCTGTCCAGCTTGCTATCTATGTGTGTCCCTATCCGTCTGTCTGTCTATTCATCTGTCTGTCTATCTATCTGTTCAGCTATCTATTTTTCTGTGTCTCTATCCATCTGTCTGTCTGTCTATCTGTCCAGCTGTCTATTTGTCTGTGTCTCTATCTGTCTGTCTATCCATCTGTCTGTCTGTCTATCCATCTGTCCAGCTGGCTATCTATGTGTATCTCTATCCGTCTGTCTGTCTATCCACCTGTCTGTCTGTCTATCCATCTGTCCAGCTGGTTATCTGTCTGAGTCTCTATCCGTCTGCCTGTCTATCCCTCTGTCTATCTATCTATCTGTCCAGCTTCTATCTATCTGTCTCTATCCGTCTGTCTGTCTATCCACCCGTCTGTCTGTCTGTCCACCTCCCATCGATCGCTATGTCTACCTGGGACGTCCCCTCTGGGTCAGCAGTAAAGAATCCGCCTGCCAATGCAGGAGACACGAGAGACCCGGGTTCGATCCCCGGGTCGGGAAGATGCCCTGGAGGAGGAACTGGCAACCCACTCCAGTCCTCTTGCCTGGGGAATCCCATGCGTCCATGTAGCCTGGCGGGGCTACAGTCCATGGGGTCGCAGAGTCGAAGACGACTGAAGTGAACGAGCAGGCATGCACGCGTCTGTCTGTCCTCTGTCTGCCGTCTGTCTGTCTGTCATCTGTTATTTTCCATCTGCTTGTCTACCGCCTGTCATGCATCTGTGTTGATCTGTATGTCTCATGTCTCTGTCGCTCCCATTTATCCATCATCAACTTTTCTACACCTGTGTCCTAACTCACTTCAGCCCTGCCTGACTCTCTGTGACCCCATGGACTGTAGCCCTTCAGGGGTGGGAGGATTCCGTGGGATTCTCCAGGCAAGAACACTGCAGTGGGTTGCCATGCCCTCCTCCAAGGGATCTTCCTGACCCAGGGATCGAACCCGAATCTCCTGTTCTCCTGCATTGCTGGCAGATTCTTTACCACTAAGCCACTGGGGAAGCCCCTACTTATCTCTGTCTGTAATCTATCATCATCTACCCATTAAGCATCTATTAACTAATAACCATTTATCATCTATTTATCTATAGATCTATCTAGCTCTCTATACCTATATCCACAGAACAGCATTCAGTCATGTCCGACTCTCTGCGACCCCATGGACTATACCGTGCATAGGATTCTTCAGGCCAGAACACTGGAGTGGATAGCCTTTCCCTCCTCCAGGGGAATCTTCCCAACCCGGGGATCGAACCCAGGTCTCCCACACTGCAGGCAGATTCTTTACCAGCTGAGCCACCAAGGAAGCCCAACAACATTCATAAATTACACTTATTATTCTTGTTGGGTCAATAGAAATAAAAGTGAAGCTTAGTCCGAGGATAACGGCCACAGGAAGAGGCATTTCTTCCACAGTGCCCTCTGCAGAAGGCCTTGGGGCCATCCGTGTTTTCAGGCGCCCCATTCCACCCTCCCCGTGCGTAGCCCGCTGGCCTGTATTGGGCAGCAATGCTGCGTGACGAGCATTACCTTGCAGCTCCCCCCTCTGCAGGCGCGTCACCTCTGACCAGTCACTGGGGTGTGTTTCTGAGCCGTAGGCAAACTCCAGGGCTTTCACCCTGGCCCGGAAGAAATAACACTTCTCAGTATCCAGACCGTCGATGGTGACGTTGCAGTTTTCTGCCTCTGTGGACTGGAGCGGACAAAACACACACGGTGACCCCTGACCGACGCTTTACCCGGACACGTTCATCTTGTCCCAGAGATTTGCACGAGATTCCTGCTTCCACGACTTCCTTCTCCTGTTTCACTTCTCTCTGGGCAGATGTTTATCCTCAAACCAACAGCAAAAAAAAAAAAAAAAAAATGCAGAGATGGCTCTGCCCTTCCCTCCAAAAAGGAAATAAATCTGCCATAACAAATATGATGAAAGATGCTTTTGAAGACTTTCTAAGTTCTTCCTTTTAAAATATGTAATTAAAAAAAACAATGCATTTATTTATTTCGCTACGTCAGTTTTCAGTTGCAATATGTGGGATCTTCATCACAGAACTCCGGCTCAGTCATTGCCTCGCAGGCTGAGTTTCCCTGACACACGTGGAATCCTGGGTTCCAGGGCCAGGGATGGAACCCACCCACGTGGCCTGCTTTGCACAGCGGATTCCTAAGCACTGGACCGCCAGGGAAAGTGAAAAAGAAAGTGCTAGCCGGACAGTCGTGCCCGACTCTCTGCGAACCCATGGACTGTAGCCCGCCTTGCTCCTCTGTCCGTGGGATTCTCCAGGCAAGAATACTGGAGGGGGTTTGCCAGGCCCTCCTCCAGGGGATCTTCCCGACCCAGGGATCGAACCCGGGTCTCCTGCATTGGCAGGCAGATTCTTTAGCGTCTGAGCCACCAGGGAAGCCCATAATCACCTGAGCAAGGGCATAAAACAAATGTGGATATATGTGTCCCCTCTGTCTCTCCACCCCTGGGGGTGCCTACTCACACCCGACCCAAGACGATGTAGCCTCACCTGCCACTCAGTGTCAAAGACGGTCTTGTGTTGGATTTCATACTGTAGATCGCTGTATCCCAGGTTGGAGCAGGTCACCGTCACGGCCTCCTCACGCCACCGGAAGCTGAGGTCGCCGGGGGATCTGGGTTTCACTGAAAATGAGAAACAGCAAAGTGACTAACACGGCCGCGAAGATAAACACGGCCCATCTCTGGACTCACAGTGGCCCGTGGGCTTCGATCCGCTTTCCTCTCTGCCTGCTCCCCATCCTGTCCCGAATACTTGATGAGACGTGAGGTTTCCTTGTCTTTAGCGCATGGACAATCAGAAGGGTTAGCCAGCTCTCCGAGGACCCGTGGGGGGTCTCGTGGGAAGGAGCTTCCCTGAAACTGGTGGAGAAAGCGTACGGGACGTGTCATGAAATGAACTGTGTTCCCACCAGGAAAAGACGCCGTGAACTCCTGGCTCCTCGCCCTTCACGATCTCTGGACAGAGGATCGTTACAGAGGTAACCGTTTAATGTAAGATGAGATCACAGAGACCATGGAATTGAACAGTCAGACAGAGAAGCAAAAACATCCTATGACATCCGTTATATGCAGAATCTAAAAAGACGTGATACAAATGATTGTAGTCACAAAACAGAAAGAGACAGACTTAGAGAACGAACTTATGCTCACCAAGGGGGAAAGAACGGGGGAAGGGACAGTTAGGGAGTCTGGGATGGACATGGACACACTGCTGTATTTAACATGGAGAACCAGCAACGACCTGCTGGACAGCACAGGGAACTCTGCTCGATCCTCTGTAATGACCTTATGGTCACCAGGGGGATGGATAGGGGAAGGGATAGCCAGGGAGTCTGGGATGGACATGGACACACTGCTGTGTTTAACATGGAGAACCAGCAAGGACCTGCTGGACAGCACAGGGAACCCTGCTCAATGCTCTGTAATAACCTTATGGTCACCAGGGGGAAGGATGGGGGAAGGGATGGTCAGGGAGTCTGGGATGGACATGGACACACTGCTCTATTTCACATGGAGAACCAGCAAGGACCTGCTGGACAGTACAGGGAACCCTGCTCAATCCTCTGTGATAACCTTATGGTCACCAGGGGGAAGGATGGGGGAAGGGATAGTCAGGGAGTCTGGGATGGACATGGACACATTGCTGTATTTAACATGGAGAACCAGCAAGGACCTGCTGGACAGCACAGGGAACTCTGCTCAATCCTCTGTAATAAGCTTATGGTCACCAGGGGGAAGGATGGGGGAAGGGATAGTCAGGGAGTCTGGGATGGACATGGACACACTGCTGTATTTAACATGGAGAACCAGCAAGGACCTGCTGGACAGCACAGGGGGCTCTGCTCAATCCTCTGTAATAACCTTGTGGTCACCAGGGGGAAGGATGGGGGAAGGGATAGTCAGGGAGTCTGGGACGGACATGGACACACTGCTGTGTTTAACATGGAGAACCAGCAAGGACCTGCTGGACAGCACAGGGGACTCTGCTCAATCCTCTGTGATAACCTTATGGTCACCAAGGGGAAGGATGGGGGAAGGGATGGCCAGGGAGTCTGGGATGGACATGGAGACACTGCTGTGTTTACCATGGAGAAGCAGCAAGGACCTGCTGCACAGCAGAGGGAGCTCTGCTCAGTGTCCTGTGGCAGCCTGGATGGAGGGGAGTTTGGGGGAGAGTGGGCCCATGTGTGTGGATGGCTCAGGCCCTTTGCTGTCCACCTGGAGTCATCACAGCATCGTTAATAGGCTCTGTTGTTGTTTAGTCGGCAAGTCATGTCTGACTCTTGCGACCCTGTGGACGGTAGCCCCACCAGGCTCCTCTGTCCTTGGGGATTCTCCAGGCAAGAACACTGGAGTGGGTTGCCATTTCCTTCTCCAGGGGAATCTTCCCAACCCAAGGGTGGAACCTCTCACTGGATTCTAAGATGGACCTCTGACATTCCAACCCTCAACGAAAAAGAAAGAAAGCACCATTACATCACAGAAATGTAGATCAAAACAGCAATCTTTGCAGAGACTAGTTTACTCCATTTGTACGATGGCTCCTAACCCAAGATGCATAGTCAACCCTCGAGGTACTTAATACGTACGGTAAGCGCTAATCGCTAGGTCCTTGGTGAGGAGAGGCTGTGTTCCATTCCGGATGGAAAAATATAGAGGTCCATCTCTTTGGACCTCCAGGAGGCACCCGGCACTGTAACCCTGTTGAAGCATATAGTTGGAGCATGATCTGTATTCCTCCTTTTTATCGAATCTGTAATTTTAAAAAGAGACTCACTCAGTCCTGTAGCGTCCTTGAAAGTAACATCTTGGGGCTTCCCTGGTGGCTCAGCGGTAAAAACAATCCGCCTGCCGCTGCAGGAGACTCGGGTTTGATCCCTGGGCCTGGAAGATCCCACATGCCGTGGAGCAACCAAGCCCGTGAACCCTAACGACGGACCCCACACTCTAGCGCCCACAAGCTGCAACTAGTGAAGCCCTTGCACCCTAGAGGGTGCGCGCCACCACAGGAGAAGGTGTCCTTGAGAAGACAAGACCACACGACAGCAAAGGCTCAGCACACCAACGACCACACACGCAAATAAAATAAAAACTAAAGAGCATCTCGAGGGCCGTTCCTGTATCCCGCGTCTCTGCCACGGGCTCAGAGTGGGCACCAGGGCATCTGCTTCGACCACCTCCCCTGACAACTACAGCAAGACCTGTCAAAACAAAAAAGGACCCCCCTCTCTCTCAAATGCTGATACCCCTTGGATAGATCCCGTAGGGGTCGAACAGTGGCTCTGCTAATGGCATGCCTACCCGCTAACCTGAAACCTGTGAGCAAGACCTTATTAAGAAGCAGGGTCTCTGCAGCGGTGATGGAGTGAAGGGTCTGAGATGAGGTTCCTCCTGGATGGCGGTGGCCCTAAACCCCATGACAGGGTCCTTACAAGACACACAAGAGGAGAGACACGGACGCAGAGGAGAAGCCACGTGGACACGGAGGCAGAGACGGGAGGGAGGCGGCCACCAGCCCAGGGGCGGACGCCCGGAGCCCCCAGAAGCTGGAAGAGACGGGGAGGTCCCTCCCCTGGAGACTCTGCAGGGAGCTCGGCTCAGGGACACCTTGACCTCAGACGTCTGGTTCTCAGGACTAGGGGAGGATACTTTTTGTTTTTCCTGTTATTCCAAGTTACCCAGCTTGTTGTAGTTTGTTAAGACCATCTAGGATACTATTAATGGTATCAATAATAATAATTGCTGTCACATTTCAATAGCATGAGCAATCAATACGTTGGTATCAATCAACAATTGACCTCCAGAGCAAACAAGCCCTTGATTCAAGGAAGCATTTTTAATACGGATGTGCCAAAATTGGATAAAGCTTTGAGACTCTCCTGCAGTGTTAACAGGAAGCCTAGAGGCAGGCTTACGTTCCATCCTTAAGACCTCAACCGCGATCTGTGATGAGATCAACAGTTACCTCCTGTCTGACAGAACAAACAGCTGCTCAGGGAAAAAAACAAAAAATGATGTGAGCTATCTGTGAGACCACCTATACCACGCGGCACTTTTTTCTTTGCCCCGTGAGTCTCATTTTCCTAACAAATTCATCTTAAAAATTTCCCTCTTCTGCTCGCCTTCCCGCCTATCTCGTGTTTTATCAGATGGCAACGACTCAGGCCCTCACCAAACACCCGACTCTTTACAGAACTGAGACCAAAATCATTGGGGGAAAAAAAAAAAACTGCCGCCTCCCACGTGGCCACTCAGGTCTGTTGAGTCAGGCAAGGCAAAGCGCCCTGTGAAAAGGGGAAATGGGTGTCTTTGGAAGGCGGCCCCTGGTGAGCAGGAAATATAGTTGAAGGCGACAGAGACGCAGGCAAATAGAGTTGCTGGGATGTTGCCGAGGGCCCCGTGGGGTCAGACCGCTCTGCCTCTCCTGCGAGGATCCGGGTGGTTCCGAGAGAGACTCAGTCATCCCTCGGGTAGAAGGTCTGGGAGCTGCAGTCCTGCTTGTGGTGATACGGGGGGGTCAGGGTCCAGAGGGCACACACGCACATTCACACTTGGCCTTATTTCACGCCTTCAATTCCTGGCTGACCCCATCGGTGCCGTCTTCCCAAAGGCATGGTTTTCCGGGGTGGGGGGCCCTTACCTGCAGACAGACCTGAAATTAATCCCAGTGACGGCACTTACTTGTAAATGAACGTGAAATTAATCCCAGCGTATGCACTTGTGTTCCACGTAACCTGCACGGTTTCGAAATTAAAGTTGATCACCTGCAGTTGCAATGCGCTTCCTGTGCAGAAAAAAACACACAAAAAAAGATTAGCAGAGAGGACTGTGAGGTGACTCTGGAAAGGCTTTGAAATTTGTAAAATGATGTCAGCACTCGTAAGAATGATACGGTGCTTTTTAAAAAAAAAAGTTAATGATGCATCTCATGTAGCCCAGTATAACCAGAATATCAGACTTGCATGATAGCTCAGTGGGTAAAGAAGCCATCGGCCAAGCGGAAGTCACAGGAAATCCGGGTTCGATTCCTGGGCCGGGAAGATCCCCTGGAGAAGGAAATGGCAGCCCACTCCAGTGTCCTTGCGTGGAGAATTCCACGGACAGAAGAGCCTGGCGGGCTACAGTCCATGGGGTCGCAGAGAGTCGGACACGACTGAGTGACTAACCACGCATGCAACCAGAATATTATCATTTCAGCAAGTTACTCATCATCATCATTATATCAGAGTTATTATCTGTCTCCTCTCTGTATTTACGTATCCATCAATCATCTGTCACCTCCGTCAACTACCTAGGTAATTGTCTGTGTAACGATGTGCAGGTATCTATCTGGTCATCTACAATTATGAAGACAGTTTATATTTTTACAATGTGTCCAGAGTCTGTGTGTGTTTCGCACTTACAGAACAAGAATGATACTGTTCTTCAAAGGGAGTATAGAAAATATTTTATAGTGACTATGAAGGCAGCATCGCTTTTCAAAGACGAGACTCGCTATGCTGTACACCTGTAACTCATCTTAGTATGCGTGCAAGCGTGCGTGCTCCGTCGTGTCCAACTCTCTGCCACACTATGGACTACGGCCTGCCGGGCTCCTCTGTCCATGGGATTCTCCGGGCAAGAATCCTGGAGTCCGCTATGCCCTCCTCCAGGGGAATCTTCCCCACTCAGAAATCAAACCGGAGTTTTCTGGGGCTACTGCTTTGCAGGCGGAATCTTGACCGCTGAGCCACCGGGAAAGCTCATGCATCAGCTCTACGTCAACTAAAAATTCTGTAAAGCAATTATCCTTCTAATAAAAAAGAAATAATCTTTTATTTTTTTACAAAAAGGATTGAGTTGTGTGCTTTAGAAAGCGGAATCATCTGGTGTGTGAATTAACATTGAAACAAAGCCGTGAACCAGAGCATCACCCATGCCCCGTCCCCCGATCCACCTTTTCGGCCTAGTTTCAGTTCCCCCAGATCCTCTTCACATCCGACTCACACTGGTGAGCAGGGAACCCCACGGAGAGGGTCTTGAAAACGGGAGTCTCCTATCTCATAGATCCAGACGGTTCTGAAAGGTCTGGGGACTTTTGTAAACGTGACTTTGGTTCTGTAACTTCTGAGTTTTTTTGTTTTGTTTCTTTTTTTTTTTTTTTAACTTTTTCTTAGAAAACCACCAAGGTCGCGAGCAATCTGGACATGAACAAACCGTACCAGCTACGGGCCTCTGACAGGCAGAGACGTCGTGTAAATACCAAGAATTCCCCTCACCACCACCCCCTCCCCAGAGGTAGAACCCGCTTCCCAATTTGGAGAGCGTATGGAAAAATGATGATTCAGAGGCATTTGTTCCAGCGAGCTCACAGGGACTTGAAGCCCAGCCCTGCTGGGTGTTTCCGAGGGGGTGTGAGTAAGGTCATCCAGGGCGGCAGGTCGTGGGGGCAATCGGCACATCATTTGTTACATCATTTGAGGTAGAGTCCTGGGGTCTTCTTCCATCCCCGCAGGTTGGGGCGGTTCAAGCAGCCTTGGCTATTACAGATACCACACGGGTTTTACATCGATACACGCTGCTGATGCTGCTAAGTCACTTCGGTCGGGTCCGACTCTGTGCGGCCCCGTAGACGGCAGCCACCAGGCTCCGCCGTCCCTGGGATTCTCTGGGCAAGAACGCTGGAGTGGGTTGCCATTTTCTTCTCCAGTGCATGAAAGTGAAACGTGAAAGTGAAGTCGCTCAGTCGTGTCAGACTCTTAGCGACCCCATGGAACGCAGCCCACCATGCTCCGCTGTCCCTGGGATTCTCCAGGCAAGAACACTGGAGTGGGGTGCCATTGCCTTCTCCGATCCATATATATAGAGATGTATATAATTGCATCTCACTAGCTTCCCAGGTGGCGCTAGTGGTAAAGAATCCACCTGCCGATGCAGGAGACGAAGAGGACTGTGTTCGATCCGTGGGTTGGGAAGATCCCCTGGAGGAGGGCATGGCAACCCACTCCAGTGTTCTCGCCTGGAGAATCTCATAGACACAGGAGCCTGGCGGGCTACAGTCCCTGGGGTCACAGAGAGTCAGACACGACTCAGCGGCTCAGCACACACACACTCCATCTGTTGCCCACACCACCTTCTTGCTTCTAGAGCAGTTCATGAACCCAAGGGCACAGCAGCAAAGACCCAGCAACGGCCAAATGTAAATACACAGATAAAATAAAAAATAGCATTGCGAGAGCCGTTCCTGTGTCCCGCGTCTCTGCCACGGACTCAGGCTGGGCACCAGGTCATCTGCTTCAATGACCTCCCTCCCCTGACGACTACAGCAACACCTATCAAAACAGAAAAGGACCCCTGTCTGTGTCAAATGTTACATCCCTTGAATAGATCCTGTAGGGCTTGAACCGTGGCTCTGCAGATGGCACGCCTGTGTGCTAACCCCAGAACCTCACTAGGAAATGGGGTCTCTGCAGACGTGATGGAGTGAAGGGTCTGAGATGAGCTTCCTCCTGGATGGGGGTGGCCCTCAACCCAGGAACAGGGTCCTTATAAGACACACAAGAGGAGAGACACGGACGCAGAGGAGAAGCCACGTGGAGACGGAGGCAGAGACGGGAGGGGGGCGGCCACCAGCCCAGGGACGGATGCCCAGAGCCCCCAGAAGCCGGAAGAGGCGGGAAGGACCCTCCCCTGGAGACTCTGCAGGGAGCTCAGCTCAAGGACACCTTGACCTCAGACGTGTGGTCCCCAGGGCTGGGGGTGTATGCCTGTTCCTTGTAAGTTCAAGGGCATTTTTTTGAGGGGGAGGGGGCAAAGGTGCTTCATCTTTAGCCCAGTAGCCCTGCCGTCAACACGTGATGGCCTCGGATGGAAATACTCTCTGATAGTCCACTGCAGCCATGAAGTCTGACTCTGTTTGTTAAAAATGGATCGATTGAGTGGAAATGGCCCCTGAGGGGTCTCTTGACACAACTCTGGGGCCTTGGGTGGGAAGAGGCGCTGCTTTATTAAGACCACGCCCAGTGGGTTCTTAGGGTCTCACACCTGTAATGACCTCAGGCAAACAAAAGCCATTCATCAAGTGAGCCCTGCATTTTCCAGGAATTTGCTATGAAGGTTCTGAGTGAGCCGAGCTTCACAGGGAATGAGCTCTCTGCCCTTCCAAGGTCTCTCCCAGGTCTCTCCCATGTCCTTGAAAGAAAAGCTATGACCAACCTAGACAGCGTATTAAAACGAAGAGACATCACTTTGCCAGCAAAGGTCCGTCTAGTCAAAGCTATGTTTTTCCCAGTGGTCAGGTATGGATGTGAGAGTTGGACCCTCAAGAAGGCTGAGCACCCAAGAATGGATGCTTTTGAACTGTGGTGTTGGAGAAGACTCTTGAGAGTCCCTTGGACTACAAGGAGATCCAACCAGTCCATTCTAAAGGAACTCAGTCCTGAATATTCATTAGAAGGGTTGAAGCTGAAGCTCCAATCCTTTGGCCACCTGATGCGAAGAGCTGACTCATTTAAAAAGACCCTGATGCTGGGAAAGATTGAAGGCGGGAGGAGAAGGGGATGACAGAGGATGAGATGGTTGGATGGCATCACCGACTCAATGGACATGAGTTTGAGCAAACTCCGGGAGTTGGTGAGAGACAGGGAAGCCTGGCGTGCTGCCGTCCATGGTGTCACAAAGAGTCGGACACGACAGAGCGACTGAACAACAACAAAATCCTAGTATTGTGTTTGTGCTTCAAGTGGTTCAGATTCCAGAGCTGGTCTAAACTGCACTTTTCCACCCAAACTCCAGGTGCAGGAGTGGCAGTCAGGAGGAAGCTCCAGCTCTCAAGGAGTCTGTGGCCACGGGCATGCCAAGCATAGCCAGGTCCTCCTCCCTTACGTCTGTTGCTGGAAGACGGGAGGCCAGATCTGGGCTTGTGAAGGCAGAGCGTGGGCACTGCACACAGCTCGGGAAATTACGTGAGTGTCAGGCCTGGGGACACCCCACAGCCAGGCTCCCGCCCCCTCCCCCTGCATCTGCTGGAAGCACAGTTCCCCCCACCCCCCGCCAGGGCTTCAGCCTGGAAGGTCCCCGAGGACCCGTCCAAACCAGCTGGGCAAAAGCTCATCTCGGACAGGGATGGTCTAGTGTGGCGTGATGCCCGCGGACAGTTCAGAAAAAGAACGTCAGGAACGTGCCATCGCCAGCTCCCACCTGGGCCACCCTCAGTGTGAAAGTATCAGTCACTCAGTTGTGTCCAACTCTTTGCAACCCCACGGAATGTAGCCCGCCAGGCTGCTCTGTCCATGGGGATTCTCCAGGCCAGAATACTGGAGTGGGTAGCCATTCCCTTCTCCAGGGCATCTTCCCAACCCAGAGATCGCATCTGGATCTCCTTCATTGGCAGGTGGGTTCTTTACTGTCTGAACCATCAGGGAAGCCCCACTACAGAGAGTATTAATTAAGTATAAACTAAGTATTAATTTAAGCAAAATCCTTGCACCTCTTTGCAGGCAAGCAGCACAGTGAAACGACCCAGATTCTCAGTTTTCTAGACACGGACTCTCGTATTTCTTTTTTTTCCCATCTGAACCTAATCCTGAAGGCCATGAAGAGGAGGTCCTTTACAACAGGCAGACTCAGGTTTGTAGAGACTTCAGTCGTAACCGATTCTTTGCGACCCCCATGGGCTGTAGCCCTTCAGGCTCCTCTGTCCATGGGGATTCTCCAGGCAAGAAGACTGGAGTGGATTGCCATGCCCTCCTCCAGGGGATCTTTCCAACCCAGAGAAGGGAACCTGTGAAAGCTCTTGTCAGTTTCACAGAGAAACCCATGAGTTTGCAAAAGACATTGTAAAAAAGAAAAAAAAAGCAGAGATGTTGAAAGCAAGGGCATTTCACACAGACGGGCAGCTACAGCTGCAAGCAAGACTTACCCGGCTTGGTTTTCCCTGAAGCGTTCGCGTGTCCCAGCAAGAAGACAGCGGCGGCCACCCAGGGCAGAAAGACACGCCTCATGGTGGAAGCAGGAGGTGGAGGCATTGAGCAGAAGGTCGACTCCTCCAAGGGGACTTCAGCTCATGACTAAGTACGAAGGTCACCCCTTTTTTTAAAAGGCGGAAAAGAAACTGGGGAAATGACTACAGGAAACAGTCATACTTTTATTTTAAAAGATGACTCTGGTCAGAAAGGAAAAAAAAAAATGCAGAATCATTTTTTCAGCCTTGCCGATCATTCTGGATACAACTGTCTGCAGAGGCTGATCAGATAATGGATGTCGTCTGGCCAGGGTTCTCAGCCGCTGGTGGGTCGTGAGCGTCCTGTGTTTGGAGACGCAGGCCCAGACAGGTCTCATCTAGCTGATGCTTTCTGGCTGCTCATCCAGGGTCAGGGAGGTTTGGTCCAGCTCCCGATGGCATCAAGGGAAGCAGGGGACAACATGATGTCTGTGTCAGGGACAAACTGGGCTGGTCTGCAGGGTCTCAATGGAGAATCACTTCCCAGAGGCTCTCAGGGAGATTTGTCAGTGGGTTTTGTCCTGTCAGTGGGTTTTGTCCCACAGGACAAAGCCTCGGTTGACCATCAGGGGCCAACTTACTCCCATACCCTCCGGTCATAAAACCAATCCATCCTAAAGGAAATCAACCCTGAATATTCATCGGAAGGACTGATGCTGAAGCTCCAATACTGTGGCCACCTGATGCAAAGTGCTGACTCATTGGAAAAGACCCTGATGCTGGGAAAGATTGAGCGCAGGAGGAGAAGGGGACGACAGAGGATGAGATGGTGGGATGGCATCACCGACTCGATGGACATGAGTTTGGGTGGACTCCGGGAGCTGGTGATGGACAGGGAGGCCTGGCGTGCTGCAGTCCATTGGGTCACGGAGTCAGACACGACTTAGTGATTGGACGACAACTCACACCTGCATCCAAAAGCACTCCTGGGAGTCCGTCTCGTTGTTCAGTCCACAAGTCATGTCTGACTCTGTTCGACTCTTACTAAAAATAACACCCAGCGTGACAACCATCCTTGTAAAATCATGTTTAAAGAACTACAAAGCTCTAGGACCTCCCCGGTGGTCCAGGGGTTAAGAATCCACCTTCCAATGCAGGGGACATGGGTTCAATCCCTGGTTGGCAAACGAAGCTTCCACGTGCCTTGGGGCAACCAAGCCAATGTGCCATAGCTAAAGACGGCGTGGGCTGCAGCTAAAGACCCCACGTGTTGAAACTGAGACCCAACACAGCCAGATGAATAAATTTAAGACAAATTAAAACACACACACATAAAGCTACCAACCCCTTTCACAGATATTCACTGATGGGATCTGTGAGCCACGGACAAAGTGAGCATAAATTACTCCATTTCAGAGTTAGAACCTGAGTTTTCCAGAAGCTGACAGTGGCTGCATGCGTGCTAAGTCAGTCCAGTCGTGTCCGACTCTTTTGCAACCCCATAGACTGTAGCCCACCAGGCTCCTCTGTCGATGGGATTCTCCAGGCAAGAATACTGCAGTGGGTGGCCATGTCCATCCCTGGCTGATGGACCTCAAATTGTTCGTTGCTGTGCAGCATGAAATTCAGGTCTTCCTGGCCCAAGACGAGGGGTGCTTTGGCCATGACCATCCTTCTGGAGGTCAGAGGCTCGACGCTGTGGTCTCTGGGCTACAATCCAGGTGTAGAGTACGTAGCTGGATCGATAAATAGCATAAGAGCTAGAGAAATAGAATAAGGAGCTAGATACGATGCTCCTGCTGCTGCTGCTAAGTCACTTCAGTCGTGTCCGACTCTGTGCGACCCCGTAGACGGCAGCCCGCCAGGCTCCCCCGTCCCTGGGATTCTCCAGGCAAGAACACTGGAGTGGGTTGCCATTTCCTTCTCCAACGCATGAAAGTGAAAAGTGAAAGTGAAGTCGCTCAGTCGTGTCCGACTCTTAGCGACCCCATGGATTGCAGCCTACCAGGCTCCTCCGTCCATGGGATTTTCCAGGCAAGAGTACTGGAGTGGGTTGCCACGGCCTTCTCCAAGCTAGACACAATAAGTAGATACAAAGAATAAGTACAAGAATGGACGAAGTAGACGGAATAATTAGATCCATAGAACAAGAAGACAGGTATTGTAAGAAGCTAGCTAGAATAAGGAGATAGAGAAAAGCGGGTGGATGATTACAGCGTCCTCATGTAGGTCAGCCTCTTCCAGCCTCACGCTCACAGACGCCTGGATGGATGGATAGACGGATGGATGGACGCGTAGGGAGGATAAATATCTGATTAGACGGTGACGCCGGTCCAGGGTTTCTCAGCCTCGGCAGTGCTGACGCCTGAGGCTGGACAAGTCTCTGAGGCACGGCGTCCCGGGTCCCGGGCCCTGCAGGGGCGTGGAGCAGCATCCCTGGGGTCCCCCTACCGCGCGCCAGGAACAGGCCCTCTGCCACCAGCGGTGACACTCGAACGTGCCCAGATGTCTCTGCCAGCTCCCTCCTCCCTGCCTGGCGCCTCCCGCAGAGAAGCTGGAGCTTCGAGCCCTTCTCTGGGGCTCCATCCACCTCACCCTCTGGGGACACTTCATTTCAGACGTTTTCACCTGAAAAGGACAAAAATGCCCAGGCAGGCGTGCCCGCGGCCCTGACGGGGCAGTCTGAAGTCACAGGGCTCGGCAAGACCCACAGTGCTGCTTTCCTGGGCAGGGCTGGGAATCCGGGTGTTTCACGGGGCCGGAGATGAGTCGTTCCCAAAGGCAGGGTCTCCCAGCCTCCCTGGGGTCCGTTTGTCCTTTGAGGGAATGCAAGGGGCACCAAAGGAAGGTCAGAATTCACCGTGTCCTCCAGCGTCTCCTGGGAAAACGTGAGAGAGAGACAGCATCCTGGACATGCTCACAGCTCCAAGAAGGGGCACCCGCTGGGCTTCTGCAGTTTTGGTGGACTCCCCGGGAACCTCTGAGGTTCCCCGGTCTTACCCTTCAAGGGGACATAAACCTGGAGGAGACGGGGGCAGAAAATAAGCAAGCAAACCTCCCCAGTCCCAGCCCCGAACTTCCCCAGCTCCCTTCCAGATTCCAGGATGGAAACACTCACTCCACGCGAACCCCGAAGACCAGTGGCGGCACCCCTCATGTGGATGACATGCCGCCCCTCCCGGGAACCTCCTTCCCCACGCCCTGAGGGTTCCACTCTAAACCACAAGCCGACACCCCACCGTGCGGTTCTTCCACCCCGTCAGGCGCGGGGACTGGGTCAGCAACCAAAAAAGGCAGCAGGGCGGAGGTGGGAAGCCGTGGTTGTCCCAGCGGAGCTAGAAACGTTCTGCCTCGCGGGCGAATGACTTGGGTGGGCTCCGGGTGCTTCTTGTGGCACCATGACGCTTGGAGGCATCTGTGAAGAACAGCGGGTCCTGTGTCCTGATTGACGGCGGGGGTGCGCCTGGGAAGCTCTGCTCAGGGTCGGGTGGGACCACTCTCAACGGGAGGCTTGAGAGCAGGGGAATGTTTGAGCACCTTGACACACACACACACACACACACACACGCACGGCCGCTGGGCTTGCAAAGTAACCCGACAGCTTGAGCCGTCTCTTCCCTGGCTGGGAGACTTGATCTGATGGTCAGCCTTCCCTAGGGTCTGGTCACTTCGGCTATCATCCGCTGGCCAGAGCCAGTCACGAGCCAGCCCACACTCGAGACACACCGGGAGTCCTTGGGAGGAGCTGTGAAGAGTTTGCAGCTGGGCTTCCGTGGTGGTCCAGTGGTTAAGCATCTGCCTTCTTGGAGGAGGCAATGGCTACCCACTCCGGTGTTCTTGCCTGCAGAATCCCATGGACAGAGGGGCCTGGTGGGGCTACCGTCCACGGGGTCCCAAAGAGTCAGACGCAACTGAGCGACTTTCACTTTCTTTCCCCGATGGCGCAGTAGTTAAAAAAAATTCCTCCTGCTGATGCAGGGGACACGGGTTCGATCCCTTCTCTGGGGAGATTCCACCCACAGCTACTGAGCCCATGTTCCACAGAGACTGAAGCCCACACACCCTAGAGCCCGTGTTTGGAAACAAGAGAAGCTACCGCCTTGAGAAGTCCTCTCACCATAACTAGAGAATAGCCCCTCCAACCCCATTCACTGCAAGTAGAGAAACCCTGCAAGCAGCAATGAAGAACCAGTGCAGTCCAAAAAAAATGTACATTAAAAAAAAAAAAATGAATCCACACCCATACGGATGTCTGTCTGCTAAGACTCAGCATGCCTTCCAAAAAAAGACGCTCGAGTCTTGCATGAATTCAAGATAAAACAGGCTCACGGCGATGACGCTGACTGCAGGGATGGTTCCGCCGCCTTGCACGTCACAGCCTCCGGCCCGCGCGTAGATCTATCTGAGCGTGCAGCGTGACACGACCTCTTATCTCTCCTCCGGCCGGCCAGGTTGTCGTGGGCAGCTGTCACAGAACAGCCCCAGGCGAGCCGTGAGCCCTGAGAGCGGTTTGCTATCAGATCCACCTGTCGGCTTTGACACTCGGGTGAGAACTGTTACATAACAGCAGGGTTTCCCCGTCCCAGCAGAGAAAAGAGGCCCATCTGTAGGGCACAGAGGTTGTGGGAAGGTCTCTGCTGTTTCATCCGTTGGGAGAGAGACTTGAGGAAGGGCAGAGGTCATGATCAACAACCTTGGGAAAGGAGGGATTGGCCTCAGGCAGTGCAAGAGTGGAACTCGGGGGTCACAGGGGGTCTGCGCCACGTACACCATGGTTGTCATTGCTTTTCAATCGCCAAGCTGTGTCTGACTCTGTGCGACCCCGTGGACCGCAGCGCGCCAGGCTTCCCCTGCCCATCACCAACTACCCGACGTTACGCAAACTCACGTCCATTGAGTCAGTGATGCCATCCAACCGTCTCATCCTCTGTCGTCCCCTTCTCCTCCCGCCCTCAATCTTTCCCAGCATCAGGGTCTTTTCCGGTGGGTCAGCTCTTTGCATCGGGTGACTTAAAGCAATGGAGCTTCAGCTTCAGCATCAGTCCTCCCAATGAACACCCAGGGTTGATTTTCTTTAGGACTGACGGGTAGACCATGGTGTGTGTTAGTCCCTCAGTCGTGTCAAACTCTTCTGCGACCCCATGGACTGTAGTCCGCCAGGCTCCTCCGTCCATGGCATCTTCCAGGCCAGAATACTGGAGTGGGTAGCCTTTCCCTTCTCCAGGGGATCTTCCCGACCCAAGGATTGAACCTGGACCAGTGCAGAATGCCCACATCTCAAGGCAGAGAAAAGACAACCTCTCGAGGTCTTGGCCAGACAGCTGCAACGCTGAGCACTGGGGCCTTCCTCCGCCAAGTACAAAACCTCTTAAGAGCATGGACCCCACGCTGCTGATGCTTTGATTTTGGACTCCTGGCTCGCAGAACTGCCAGACAATACATTTGTGCTGCTTTCAGCCACCCCGCCTGTGGTGCTGTGTTACGACCAATCCTGGGAACTCACACAGCTGTCACCCTAAGTCTTATACGGGCAGGAAGCTTGGCCCTTCCGTCTGGCGTCCAAACGGCTGCAGTGGACAGAAAGTCCAGTTGCTCCCCACAACCTGGCCTGTCCTCTGACCACACGGAAAAAAAAAAAAACCCATCTCCATGGGAGGCCCTTTAAGATAGCTGAGCATGGCAAATGCTCCCTTGATCTCCAGGTCAAAAGAGCCTCCTTTTGTGGTGAGCTCCAAGACTCCTCAGTAGCCTGGTATCGTGTCAGATTCAAATGCTGGGCGACCCTCCGTTGACTTCCTTCACACGCCCAAACTAATGATGGAAAGGGTGAAAGTGCGTCAGACAAAGGGCACTCACTACACGGGCAGGGACCAGTGAAACACGGTTCTCTAAGATTCTGGGCTAAGAAAGAGGATTGACTCTTTCAGAGATGGAAACGTCCAAGAAGGGGATGGAAGAAAAAAAAAAAGAGAGAAAAAAGAAAAATCTTTGCCTGTATCCTGTTAGGTTCTGTCCCTGTGGCCCCGCAAATTAAATTGACAGAAGATCGGTTTGTAGGAAAGAAGAAAGCAGAGTTTACATGCTCAGCGTGCACACATGGGGGAGAAACTCGGTGATGAGTAATTCCAAGGAATGGCTAGAGTTTGGGGTTTATATACCTCACTTGGGCTTTTCCAGGTGGCTCAGTGGCGAAGAATCCACCCGCCAATGCAGGACACGCAGGTTTGATCCGTGTGTTGGGAAGATCCCCTGGAGAAGGCAATGGCAACCCACTCCAGTATTCTTGGCTGAGAAATCCCAAGGACAAAGGAGCCTGGTGGGATGCAGTCCATCGGGTCGCAAAAGAGTCGGACAGCACTGAGCGACTAAACAAGAAAACAACAGCGTGCCTAACTCAGCAGGTGATGGGGAGGTGGGTTAAGCACACTTAGGGGAAAACCAGTGGCTTTGAGATACATACGTGGCTTTTTAGGAGAAGAAACAGGAGATGAGAGAGTGGGACGGTGTTTACACAGAGAAGAGTGAATTTTCCGCCTCCTTCACGGCTGCAAAATTGCCTTGGAGATGCAATTTGCGCGGTGGAGGTGGGGGTTTTTACTGTCTTCTCCCACCTGGGAGTAGATACACCCCGGAGGAGAGGTATTTATGGAGCCTTATTTCTCAGAAATTGCTGCTTTTGATCAGATAGGGAAGCTCCAAGAAGACTTTTTTTTTTTTTTTTTCCTGCATCTGTTGCAGTTCAAAGGTCTTCAGCTTACAGTAATCTTGACACACAAAAATGTCATCTTTTGGGTGTGGTGTATTCAAACCCCACAGCTGAGGAGTAGTCTGTGGAGCCCCTTTTGTCCGGAGGAACCCGAGTACTTCATGAGACTCTGAAGAAGCAGGTGGAAAGCAAGAGATGGATACTCAGCAAGACAGAAGGACTCACACCAACTCCTGTATGCCCCTGAAGAGGGCTTGACCGGCCAGCACCATCCAGTGGGAACACCCTGAAAGGGAATCTGTGATTTTCCGCCCCCACCCCAAGAAATCTGTATACTGGAGCTTCCCTGGTGGCCCATTGGTTAAGAACCCGCTTTGCACTGCAAGGGAAGCACCTGACTTTCCCCGGCCCCTGCTTTCCCCTCGTGGCAGGAGAGTCCCGGCACCGGCCGTGGGGAGTTGGGCGGGGTTGCAGCTGCCGGTGTGTGTGTGGGTGCGTGGCCCACTTTGCAGTCATAGCAAATGCCCCTCCCCCAGCTAACTCCATCCCTGGGCGGGGGACCTCAGATCCCACCTGCTGGGGCAAGGCAGCCGGCGCACCGCGGGGACCAGACTCCACTCGAACCGGAGTGACAAGCATCAGTGCCGAAGCTGAGCCCCACCCAACGCAGACAAGGAAACATAAGCCCATCTTTTTCGTTAAGATTTATTTTTTTAATTGAAGAGTAACCGCTTTGGGCTTCCCTGGTGGCTCAGCTGGTAAAGAATCCGCCTGCAATGCTGGTGACATGGGTTCGATCCCTGGGTTGGGAAGATTCCCCCGGAGAAGGGAAAGGCTACCCACTCCAGTATTCTTGCCCGGAGAATCCTACGGACGGAGGAGCCTGGTGGGCTACAGTCCCTGGGGTCGCAAAGGGTCGGACACGAGTGAGCGACTTCACTCACTTTCAGAGTTCTGGGTTAGCCAAGAAGAAAACTGGCAAAGAGAAACAGTGGGTTCCAGGGGTACAGGGTTGACTGGCAACATGCGGGATCTGTTTTTTTTTGTGCCATGCTGTCTGGATGTGGCGTCCTACGTCACCTCAGGCCACCTCAAAGTTGGGCTCCTTCACGTGGGCTGCAAGGAGATCCAACCAGTCCATCCTAAAGGAAATCAGTCCTGAGTGTTCATTGGAAGGACTGATGCTGAAGCTGAAACTCCAATACTTTGGCCACCTGATGCGAAGAGCTGACTCACTGGACAAGACGCTGATGCTGGGAAAGATTGAGGGCAGGAGGAGAAGGGGACGACAGAGGAGGAGATGGTTGGATGGCATCACTGCCTCGATGGACCTGAGTCTGAGCAAGCTCCGGGAGCTGGTGATGGACAGGGAGGCCTGGCGTGCTGCAGCCCATGGGGTCGCAGAGACTGAGGGGCCTTGGTGACTCAACAGCAGAAACGACAAATGCTCTTCCTCTGGAAGGAACCAGGCTGGCAGTTCCACCGTCTCCCCCGCCACCCCCGGTGCAGTCACCCGGAGGAGGAACACTTCGGTGTTCTCTGGACACGCTGCACCCAGCAGCAGAGCACATTCACGGTCACAGGGGAAGGCGGTGGAGGGAGCCCCCAGAGGTGGTGCCTTTCTCTTCAGCAGAGACGTTATTTTTAGAGCACTTCTACGTTTGCAGCCAACTCGAGAGGGAAGTACAGGGTTTTCCCACGTGCGCCCTTTCCCCCACACGGAGAGTTCCCCTGGCCTCGACAGCTGCCCTCGGTCGGGGGTGCTTCGTCTGTTAGACGGATATTGATACAGGGTCACTGACACATTGATGGCCGTCAGGATATGATGAGAGTGACGCTGGGAATACACAGCTACATTTGAGCCTGACGTGATTAATCTTGTTGTGTATTCTCTAAGTCGTGCCCGACTCTGGGCGACCCCCTGGACTGCAGCCCGCCAGGTTCCTCTGTCCGTGGGATGCTCCAGGCAAGAATGCTGGAGTGGGTTGCCAAGCCCTCCTCCGGGGGATCTTCCCCACCCAGGGATGGAACCCCCGTCTTCTGCATTGGCAGGCGGGTATCTTTACTGCCGAGCCACCTGGTGAGTCCCTGTTTCAGGCAAAGGACCCAAAAGCGGAAGGAAAAGACCAATAGTAGGGAAAGCCAGCAACTCTAAAGTCTCCCTCGTTTATAAAACAGCAGAAAGTGAAAGCAACCGAAGTCGTTCAGTCGTGTCCGACTCTTTGCGACCCCATGGACTATAGCCTACCAAGCTCCTCCGTCCATGAGATTTTATAGGCAAGAGTACCGGAGTGGGTTGCCATTTCCTTCTCCAGGGGATCTTCCCAAACCAGGGATTGAACCCATGTCTCCCGCATTGTAGCAGACCCTTTGCCGTGTGAGCCATCAGGGAAGTCCTATAGAACAGCAGAAGGGTGACCTTACACGGCATGCCGTGGCTAAAGCTGGTCCTTTTTTATGGCATCGAGCTTACACAGGCTTCCCAGGAAGCGCTCATGGTAAAGAACCCACCTGCCGATGCAGGAGACACAAGCGACGCGGGTTCGATCTCTTTGTCGGGAAGATCCCCTGGAGGAGAGCATGGCAACCCACTCCAGTATCCTTGCCTGGAGCATCCCACGGACGGAGGAGCCTGGAGTGCTGCGGTCCATGGGGTCGCAGCGAATCGGACATGCCTGAAGTGACTTAGCACGCACATGTCCTGCGTCAGCCACAGGGTCTTTCCAGCTCACCGTCCGTGTCCCCTGCTTCCCCTTTGCGGCAGATATGCCTCTGAGGACCGGCCGTGGGGCGCCGGGCGGGGGTGCAGCTGCGCAAATCTGTGGGTGTGTCACCTGCTCTGGAGTCACGGCCACGTGTAACTCCGTGGTCACTGACCATCCCCAGCAGTGTGTTTTGTACAAATATCCCCTGCCACCCACGGCCCTGACTCATGGGCATGTGACGGGGGGCCGGGGGGGCATTGCACCAGGAGCCCGCGTGAGGTTTCAGGGACCGGAGCCCAAAGCTGGTCAGTCGGGGGTAAGACACAGCAGAGTCAAGCCCAGCAGCCTGTCTGTCAGAGCTTCAGACCGCACCTTCCCGGGTGGTGGGGTATCTGGGAACCCGTAGGCTTTTCGAAATGTGCCCCTGGTTGCTGCTCTGCTTCAAGCTCACGTTCACTTTTCCTGCACAACGTCCACTACTTTCCCGAAAGATATCACTTCCTCGGAAGACAGGAGAGGGAAGTATTGGGAGTTTGGGGTTAGCAGCTGCAAACCTGGGCTTCCCTGGTGGCTCAGGTGGTAAAGAATCCACCCGCAATGCGGGAGACCTGGGTTCCATCCCTGGGTCGGGAAGATGCCCTGGAGAAGGGAACGGGTCAGAATATTATATAAATATATATATATGATGGATAAACAAGGTCTTACTGTAGAGAACAGGGATCTATATTCCATATCCTATGATAAACCACACAGGAAAAGAATATGAAAAAGTATATATATATATATGTGTATTCAGGGTTGATTTCTTTTAGGATGGGCTGGTCTGATTCCCTTGCCATCCAAAAGGACTCTCAACTATAATTTAAAGAAAAAAAAAAAAGACACCCGTCACCAAATTGTTGACACAAAGCTGGGCCTGCCCCCACGAGTGAAAAGTTTGACGGTCTAAACTGCCTGAAAATTTCACGCTCCTTTTCCCGGAAAGTCACGCTTTTTTTCTCTGCTGTTGCTGTGATCGCGATGTGTGTCTTTCCTTCTCCCCGAGCTGGCGGCTGGGACACCCACAGTATTCCTCCAACAGCACGAAGCGTGTTCTTAGCAACTCCAGAGCCCAGTTAGCCCTCTGCCTTCCTGCCTGCTTCATCAGCATTATAAGCACACACACAAAAAAAATACAGAAGCCCTTCTTCACGAGACACATACTGCAGAATACATTTCTACCCTCTTGTGTATCAGTCATTGAAATTCCAGCCCGCCATGCGGGAACTATAAAATAAGCACCCACCTCCTGATCCCAAATTATTTTTACCCTGAAAGTAGATGTTTTACCCCAGGAAATAGCCCTCCAGGGAATCGCCCCTGACTGAGGCTGACTTTTGGGGAAACCGGCTTTTGTAATCTTTAAAAGCACTCAGAGAGCACTTGTCTGTGGACTGAGAGAGGGTTTTCAGCAATTTCCCGGGCGACCCTTCGAACTTTTGCACTCCAGGCTTGAAAAAAATATTGGGTGACTGTGTCCTTCCCTTCCCTCCAAAACTCTATCACCTGCTCCCCGCCCTGCAGCCCCCACCCCACCCCCAACCTACACACAGCTCTCTCTGGCTTGGTGCTGGGACTCTGCAGGGCTAGTGAGCTGGCATGCCCTTTCAAGCTCCTTGCAGACGACGGTAGGGAGAAATGAAGCGCTAAATGCCTTGGTTATCCACCGGAGAGAAGCACCTAAAACAGGGGCTTCCCTGGTGACTCAGACAGTAAAGAATCTGCCTGCAAGGCAAGAAGCTCGATCCCTGGGTGGGGAAGATCCCCTGGAGGAGGGCGTGGGAACCCACTCCAGTATCCTTGCCCGGAGAATCCCACAGACGGAGGAGCCTGGCGGGGGCTACCATCCGCAGGGTCGCACAAGAGTCGGACACAACTTAGCTACGAAACAGCAACAAAGGCCTCAGAAAGGTGGCCAAATTCACCTTCGGATCAAGAGATTCCATCACGCAGGCCCTCTACGACCTGTGTGTGTGTGAGTGTGTGTGCTTACACAGCTCAGTCAGGTCCGACTCCTTGCGTCACCGTGGACACTAGCCCGCCAGGCTCCTCTACAAACCCCAGGGGTGTTTAACGAAGCCCTGAGGTGGAGGCTGGTTGCTCAAGCAGACGCTGAGTGGCTGACAAAGATCCCCTTCCCGTGAGGGACCCTGTGTCTCCTATCCTGGGGCTCGGCACTGAGCCTCGGGCACTGTGTCTGAGGGCTGCAAAAACCAGGGGTGATTCTGTGGTCTCTGTGGTGACAGAAATCGGGGATGCTCTTGCTTCCATCTCTGGGCAGAGTGGGGAAAAGGAATTTGGAGGGAGTGGGGTTACTCCCGGGGTGATGGATACCAATGCGGGGTGCATGGGGGTCTTTAGGGTGAGGGGTGGAGAGCTGGGGTGAGTGGGGAGCTCTAGGGTGAGATGGAAATCTGGGGTGAACGGGGATGTCTGAGGTGTTTGGGGGAAGTGTGTGGTGAGCCCGAGGGTCTCTGGGATCAGAGATAGAAATCTGAAGGGAGTGGGCGTCTCTGGGGGTGAGTGCAGACAGCCTGGGGTGACTAGAGGGTCTCTGGGGTGAGAGATGGGAAGCTGGGGTGACTGGGAGGGGAGTGTCTCTGGAGTGAGCCTGGGCATCGTCAGAAATCGGGTAACCGTAAACCTGCCAGTGCACGAGAGATCTGACCATGAAAGTGCAAGAACACTCAACTCTTATCTCTTCTCCCGACCCTTGAGAGAGAGAGACACAGTCCAGTCGCTCAGCCGTGTCCCACCCCGTGGACTCTGCGACCCCACGGACTGCAGCGCGCCAGGCCTCCCTGTCCATCACCAGCTCCCGGAGCTTGCTCTGACTCGCGTCCTAATCCTTGGACAAGACGTGAACACAGGAGACAAACATGGGCAGGGGGGAGAGGGGAGAACAACAGCGAACACACATCAAAGCTCGGAGAGATAAAGCCGGGGCCGTGGGGGTCACGCAGACCCCAGGCACAGCCAGGCGCTTTCAGATGCCCTCTCACCTCCGAGCGGCAGAGAGCAATGCCCCACCCCCACCCATCCCAATCTCTCCTGCATCTAACCTCTCCCCACCAATTATCTTTTTAAAAAAAAATTTTTCCAGGAACAGAAGCTCCCCTCCAACTACAGCCCTGGGGGCTGGGAGGGGGTTTCCGAAACTGCTGCGACAATGGAGATGAGCCCAGCAGATAAGCACGCTAATCTCCTGTTTAAATTAAAAAAAAAAAAGTGAGTGAGCCGGTTCTGCAACCACCTGGGCAGAAAGAAAAAAAAAAATCTGCAGTTATTTCTGCAGGCGTGGACAGGCAGGGACGAGCTGCCTGGCGTGGAAGAAAAGAAATATCTGAATAGAAGCAGGAGGGGACAGAGGTATACCTATGGCTGATGCATGTTGATGTTTGACGGAAAACAGCAAAATTCTGTAAAGCTATTATCCTTCAGTTAAAAAATAAATGACTGTTTTTTAAAAAAAGAAAAAGAAGGAGGCCTCCCTGGGGGCGGGGTGGCCGGTACACAGTGGGTTTCCCGCTCCAGATTTGGGTGGGCGTTCTTTGTGATTAACTTGGGGCTTCCCTAGTGGTTCAGGGGGAAATCCACCTACATTGCAGGAGACGCGCGTTCGATCCCTGGGTCGGGAAGATCCCCTGGAGGAGGGTAATGGCAGCCCACTCCAGTATTCTTGCCTGGAGAAGGTGGCAAACAGTCAGACACGACTGAGCGACTAACAAGTTCACAGTCTGTGACCTCAGGCGGGGTCCCTTGGGGGCTGGGGGGTGGTCTCTGGCTGACGTTGGAAACCCTAGGACCCAACGGCCAATGGTTTGTCTCCTGTGTTTGCATCACAGTGCATCCCAGGGAAGAATCAGTTCAGTCACTCAGTCGAGTCCGACTCTTTGCAACCCCGTGGACTGCAGCACGCCAGGCCTCCCTGTCCATCACCAACTCCCGGAGCTTGCTCAAAGCAGGGAAGAAGAGCTTTTGCATTTAAAGGAGAATCTGGGGTGGGGGCGTTTTGAGAACAACCCCGCCCCATTTCAGCATGACCCCTGTGCCCAGTGACACCTCTGCCACAAGCGGCGGGGTGGGGTGGGGGTATATTGTTTATTCATGTCCGACCCTTTGGGATCCCGTGGACTGTAGCCCCGCCAGGCTCCTCTGTCCTTGGGGATTCTCCAGGCACGCATACTGGAGTGGGTTTCCGTGCCCTCCTCCAGGGGATCTTCCCCACCCAGGGATCGAACCCGCGTCTCCTGCATGGAAAGGTGGGTTCTTTACCGTCTGAGCGGGGAGAGTGGGCTCACAGAAACCCCACGCTCCTTCCGCCCAGCCATAAGGACACTCCTGCTCGGCCAAAGACGAGTTCCAGACATCAGTGCGGATAGGAGGCCCCTTTCCAGGGCAGCAACTCCTGGGACCCCAGCTGGCCTGGATCGGGCTTGCAGAGAGCGCTACTGACCCCTAGTGACCAAAACTTCCAAAAGGCGCCAAGACCCCTTCCCCGCCCACCCAGCCGCTTCCAGAGCCTGGGGTGGGGACTGACCCTGCCCAGCTCCACCCGGCAGGACCCTAGGGCACAGGCTTTCGGGGCAGCTCAGAGCTTGCTAAGTCAGAAGGTGGAGGGTGGTTTAGAATTGTTTCTGTTCAGTCGCTCAGTCGTGTCTGACTCTCTGCGAGCCCATGGACTGCAGCACGCCAGGCCTCCGTGTCCATTACCAACTCCCGGAGCTTGCTCAAACTCGTGTCCATGGAGTGGGTGATGCCATCCAGCCATCTCGTCCTCTGTCGTCCCCGTCTCCTCCTGCCCTCAATCCTTCCCAGCACCAGGGTCTTTTCCAGTGAGTCAGCTCTTGGCATCAGGTGGCCAGGGTATTGCAGCTTCAGCATCAGTCCTTCCAGTGGCGGAATCTGGAAGTTCCGGTCACTAGAGGTCAGCAGCGGTCCTCGCAAACCCCGCGCGGGCGTGCTTCTCCGCGTCCAGGTCTTTGCGACCCCCGCACCCCGCTGGACTGCGCCCCGCCGGGCTCCTCTGGCCGTGGCGGAGTTCCGGGCGGGCATACTGGGGGTTGGGGCCATTTCTTCCTCCAGGAGAGCTGGACTCCACGGACAGAAACTGAAAGTGAAAGTGGGCAGCCTGGGTGCAGGGCGCTGGGGAGACGGAGGACGCGGAGATGCGACATGCGCGGTCTAACCCCCGGGAGACCCCGGGGTGACAGATGCTGGGCCAGGAATGCCTCCCCGGGGGGTGCAGCTCAGAGGTGGCCGTGCCCACGAGGCTCCCGTGCAGTGATCGTCCAGCGCGAGACCAAGTCCTGGCCTCCTCCACGTCTCCAGGAGCTGCAGGTAAGGAGGTTGCATTCAATCATTTTATTTGTGTGTGTGTGTTTGGCTGAGGCTGGCCCTTCCTTGCTGCACGCTGGGCTTCTCTCTAGTTGAGGCGAGCAGGCTGGGGTGGTTGGGTGAGGTGCAACCTCTTTGTTGGGGTGTGAGGGCTTCATTGGGGTTCACGGAATGAGGGTTTTTGTTTTTTTTCCCCTTAACCAGGGAGTGAATCAGTGTCTCCTGCATCGGCAGCTGGATTCTTTACCACTGAGCCACCAGGGAAGCCCCAAGGAGGTCACGTTTTCTCCATCGGCTATCATTGAAGGTGCGGGTCGCAGCAGGGGTTTGTTTGGGGATTGCTTTTTGTCTTTTTTTTTTTTTTTTTGGTCACTTTGCAGCCTGTGGGATCTTAGTTCCCCGACCAGGGACTGAACCTGTGCCCCCGTACTGTGGTGGAAGCGCAAGAGTCGTAACCCCTGGACCTCCAGGGACCTGCCGTGGTTTGGGGATTTCTGACTATGTGTCCAGAGGGGTTCTCAGCACAAGTTAGGCCGTGGACACTGTTCTGTGAGTCCTCCCCGGCCTTTCTTCTGCCCAACGTTTGCTCCAGGGGATGTCTGACTCTGTCTTACCCTGTGGGTGGCTTGCCGTGTTTTCTGTAATGTCTTTATGTCATCTTTAATATCTGTGAAGGCTTTTTCAGTTCTTTCTGCAAACTAGGGCAGAAGGTGAGGAAGCTAGGTCTCACGTGTTTTTTATTTCTGCAGTATTTGTTTATTTGGCATCGCCAAGCCTTAGCTGTGGCAGGCAGGCTCTTTGATCTTTAGTTGCTACATGTGGGGTCTAGTCCCCTGAACCAGGGATCGAACCTAGGCCCCCTGCACTGGGAGCTCAGCGTTTTAGCCACTGGACCTCCAGGGAAGTCCCAACTCTTCCCTTTCTAAGAATGGTTCTTACTTATGTCTACTGACCTTCAGCTTTCTATAGATAATGTATTTTTTTTCAAGTTGTTTTCCATCATAGGTTATGACGAGATATGAACGTCTTTCCCCGTGTTACAGGGTAAATCCTTGCCTTCCCATGTTTTCTATAAGATACTTGTGCTTCCTTTGTAGTTCAGTCGCTAAGGAATCTGCCTGCGATGCAGGAGACCTGGTTCGATCCCTGGGTTGGGGAAGATCCCCTGGAGAAGGGATAGGCGACCCACTCCAGTGTGCTTGGCTGGAGAATCCCACGGACAGAGGAGCCTGGCGGGCTACAGTCCACGGGGTCACAAAGAGTCGGACGCAACTGAGCAGCTAGCTCGACCACCACCGCCATATGAGATATTGAATAGAGGTCACTGTGCTGTGTATACGACCATCCCGATCTTGTCATTCACCCCATCCCCCGCCCCCCACTTGCATCTGCAGATCTGTTCTGTATGTCTGTGAGTCTGTTTCAGAGATGAGTCCGTTTGTGTCGTATTTTGGACTTCACATCCAAGTGATGTCCCGTGATGTCTGTCTTTGACTTCCCTCCCTTCGCACGATCAGCTCTAGGCCCACCTCTGTAGCTACAAAGCAGCATCACGTCATTCTTTTTCATGGCTGAGTAATATTCCATTCTGTGTATGGACTGCGTCTTCTTTATCTGTTCCTCCGTTGATGAATGCTGACCATGTCCCCTGCTTTGGCAGGAGGCTTCTTTACCACTGAGCCACCAGGGAAGGCCTGAGTGTTAAATTTTTAAGAGCAGATCTTACTTATGTCTTCTGACTTTAAACATTATATATATGTGTATATATATATATAGGGGCTTCCCCGGTGGCTCAGAGGTTAAAGCGTCTGCCTCCAATGTGGGAGACCCGGGTTCGATCCCTGGGTCGGGAAGATCCCCTGGAGAAGGCAATGGCAACCCACTCCAGTATTCTTGCCTGGAGAATCCTCATTCCAGATTATTTTCCATTATAGACTTCCATGGTGGCTCACATGATAAAGAGTCTGCCTGCAATGTGGGAGACCCAGGTCGATCCCTGGGTTGGGAAGATCCCCTGGAGAAGGAAATGGCAACCCACTCCAGTACTGTTGCCTAGAGAATCCCATGGATGGAGGAGCCTGGTGGGCTACAGTCCACAGGGTTGCTAACAGTTGGACATGACAGAGTGACTTTACTTAAACCTTGTTACAAGATTTTAATATGGTTCCCTGTGCTGTGCAGCAGGTCATTGCTTCTGTATATTTTATGTAAGGTATTGAGCGTGGTTCCCTGTGCTGTGCAGTAGATCTTTGCTTCTGTATATTTCATATAAGGTGTTGAGCGTGGTTTCCTGTGCTGTACAGCAGGCCCTGGTGTTTTATTTATTTTGCATATAGCAGTGTGTATCTGTTAATTCCAGATCCCCAGTTTATCAGCCCTTGGCCAACCACAAGTCTGTTGTGTGTGTCTGTGAGTCTGTTTCTGCTTTGCAGATGAGTTCATTTGTGTGTCTCTCTCTCTTTTTTTATTCCACATATAAGCTATATCGTACGATATTTGTCTTTTCCTGTCTGACTTATTCCACTAGTATGATCATCCGTATTGCTGCAAATGGCGTTATTTCGTTCTTTTTCACGGCTGAGTAATACTCTGTTGTATACATGGACCACATCACCTGTATCTACCCATCAGTCGATGGACTCCAAGGTTGCTTCCGAATTGTCGTTTAGCAGCTCAGTCGTGTCCGACTCTGCGACCGCAAGGACTGTAGCCCTCCAGGCGCCTCTGTCCATGGGATTCTCCAGGCCACAATACTCGAGTGGGCTGCCAGTCCCTTCTCCAGGGGATCTTCCCAACCCAGGGATCGAACTTGAGTCTCCCGCATTGGCAGGCAGAGTCTTTACCACTGAGCCACCTGGGAATACTCCTCAGCCATAAGAAAGAATGGAATACTGCCGTTTGCAGCAACAGGGATGGACCTAGAGGTTATCATACTCAGTGAACTAAGTCAGAGAAAGACAAATATCATATGCTGTCACTTATATGTGGAATCTAAAACAAAATGATGCAAATACATTTATTTATAAAATCAGAAAGAGCCTCACAGACTTAAAAAGAGAAAACCTTATGCTTGCCAACTTAGGGCTTTCCTGATGGCTCAGATGGTAAAGATTCTGCCTGCAATGCAGCAGACCTGGGTTCCATCCCTGGGTCAGGAAGATGCCCTGGAGGAGCGCACGGCAACCCGCTCCAGTGTTCTTGCCTGGAGAATCCCGTGGACAGAGGAGAGTGGCAGGGGGCTCCAGTCCACGGAGTCGCAGAGAGTCAGACACGACTGAGCACCTAATATTTTCACTGCACTTTCATAGTCCAATTAAAAAACACTCAAAGACACATTAAGACTGCGAGCTTGCACTTGAGGGGAGGTTCTGGGTTTGATTCCTGGTCAGGGGACTAATATCTCGCAGTCCTCTTGTATGGCCAATAATAATAATAAATAAAATGAAACTTAAAAAAAGAAAGAAAAAAAAAAACAAAACAGCAGCGCAGCCTTCCTGCTGCATGAAGATCTTTGTCCCGGAGTTTGGGAGGAAGTGAAGCCAGCTCTCACCTCCCCCCCGGCCCCCGCCTTCACTGTGAGGCCCGGCTCAGCCCATCAGGAAGTTGAGAAACTGTGAGGTTGTTTGGAAATGTGTGTCTTAGTATCTGGTTTCTTTTCTGGGAAAATGGATGTTATAACTTCGTGGGCGCCACCCTCCCCCGGAACGCTGGCTCACTGAGATCCTGCTGCCCACCACAGCTCCATTTTTCTCTGGAAGAGGCGCTGACCCCTTCCTCCCCATGACTCCTTTGCTTCTCTGACCCGGAGGAGAGTCTGGGAGGGCGGAAAAGTGGGATTCTGGCGGATGAGGGGGTGGGGAGGAGCTGGTGTCAGCAGAAAGGGCAAAGAGAGGCTGTCACCAAGTGCCTGCGCCGAGCTGGTCAGCCTCAGCCGCCTGGCATCTGGGGCCAAACGAATCTCTGATGGGGGGCGTCCTGGGCCCTGTGTGGGGTGTGGAGGAGTGTCCCTGGGCTCCCCCGCCACCGCACCTCAGGGGCAGCCCCTGCCCCCATCGCTGCCACGGCCAGAATGTCTCCAGACGTTGTCATATGTCCCCTCGGAGGGTAAAGCCCTCCCAGTCTGTGAACCACGGCCATAGGTGCATATGTGGATGGATGAGTGGGTGGGTCGGTGGGTGGACTGGTCAATGGATGGACGGCTGCGTAGATATGCACATATCCATGCTACATCATAGGGAAATGATGGCGTAATTACGCTAATCTTAGAGAGTACAGACGGACAGACAAAGAGACTGACAGATGGTTAGATGACAGACTCTCTCCTGCCTGCTCGGGGTTCCTTAGCCTCAGCACTGCCGACAGCCGGGGCTGGACGTGTCTGTGATGTGGGGAGTCCCGTGCCCTACGGGGTGTGGAGCGGGAGCCAAGCCCAGTTAGACAAAAGATGTATTAGAATGTGAGCAAATTTACACATATACAACGGATTAAAATTTTATTATTTTGAAAACTGTGCCACAACCAACAAGGATCTGCTGTTTTTAGTACAGGGTACTATACTTTCGTTCGGATTCACATATGTATCTTCCTTTTTAGATTCTTTTCCATTATAGGTTATTACAAAGTTTTGAGCATAGTACCCTGTGCTTCCCAGGTACTTTAGCGGTAAAGAACCCGCCCTCCAATGCAGGAGACATAAGAGACTCAGGTTCGATCCCTGGGTTGGGAAGACCCCCTGGAGGAGGGCATGGCAACCCACTCCAGTGTTCTTGCTGGAGAATCCCAGGGACAGAGCCTGGCGGGCTGCAGTCCATGGGGTCGCAAGGAGTTGGACACGACTGAGCAACTTGGCATGCTTGCACGCCTATATACGCATGTGTAAGTCAGTCAGTCTGCTGTACACCTTAAACTGACACAGCCCTGTATGTGGACTCTACTTCAACGGAAAAACAAATTTTTTTTAACATGCAGATCAGAAAAGAGAAGTAGAACTATATCCATCTGCAGATGACTGTTATATATAGAAAATCTTGACGAGACTCCACAAACAAAAAAAAAAATCTTAGAACTGAGACCCAGATTTGGCCTGGCAGCAGGGTATAAGATTCAGACACAAACACCCAAGTGTGGCGGACCATCCAAAAAATGAGATTCAGAAAACGAGTCTGTTTGCAATAGCATCCAAAAGATTGAAATATGTCCATTTTTTGTTGTTGTTTTTGTTCAGTTGCTAAGTCTTTTTTTTTTAATTGGAGTCTAAGTACTTTACAGTATTGTAGTGGTTTTTATTTTCTATCCCCAATTTTAATTATTAGTTTATTTTCAATTTATTTATTTTAGTTGGAGGCTAATTACTTTACATTATTGTTTTGGTTTTGCCATACACTGACATGAATCCGCCCCGGGTGTACATGTGTTCCCTATCTTGAACCCCCCTCCCGCCTCCCCCCCCATCCCATCCCTCTGGGTCATCCCATTATACCAGCCCTGAGCACTGTGTCTCATGCATCAAAGCTGGACTGGCGACTCATTTCACATATGATAATATACATGTTTCAATGCCATTCTCCCAAATCATCCCGCCCTCACCCTCTCCCACAGAGTCCCAAAGACTGTTCTATACATCTGTGTCTCTTTTGCTGTCTCGTCTACAGGGTTATATTTCCATCTTTCTAAATTCCATATATATGCGTTAGTATAGTGTATTGGTGTTTTTGTTTCTGGCTTACTTCACTCTGTATAATAGGCTCCAGTTTCATCCACCTCATTAGAACTGATTCAAATGTATCCTTTTTAATGGCTGAGTAATTCTCCATTGCGTAAATGTACCACAGCTTTCTTATCCATTCGTCTGCAGATGGACATCTAGGTTGCTTCCATGTCCTGGCTATTATAAACAGTGCTGCGATGAACATTGGAGTACATGTGTCTCTTTCAATTCTGGTTTCCTCGGTGTGTATGCCCAGGAGTGCGATTGCTGGGTCGTATGGCAGTTCTTTTTCTAGTTTTTTACAGAATCTCACAGTTAACCTTTAATAAAGGGTAAAATGTATTCTGTGGGGCGGAGGGAGAAAAAAGAAAAAAACCCAGGCCTCAAATCAGTTCAGTTCAGTTCAGTCGCTCAGTCGTGTCCGACCCCATGAACCACAGCACGCCAGGCCTCCCTGTCCATCACCAACTCCCGGAGTTCATTCAAACTCATGTCCACAGAGTCGGTGATGCCATCCAGCCATCTCATTCTCGGTCGTTCCCGTCTCCTCCCGCCCCCAGCCCTTCCCAGCATCAGAGTCTTTTCCAGTGAGTCAACTCGTCGCATGAGGTGGCCAAAGGATTGCAGTTTCAGCTTCAGCATCAGTCCCTCCAATGAACACCCAGGATCGATCTCCCCTAGAATGGACTGGTTGGATCTCCTTGCGGTACAAGGGACTCTCAAGAGTCTTCTCCAACACCACAGTTCAAAAGCATAGAGGCAGTGAAAATGAAAACACGCGTGCGCTGTGTTAAAGGGACCGTCCACTCGCCAGCAGCCCATGTAAGTCGGTGGTCACTCTGGAGGACTCTGTCCCCCAGGCCCTCCGCCCCGTCTTCCAACCTCTCTGCACACCGTCCCGAAGGCCCCTTGGCTGCCACCCAGGACCAGGCGTCATCTCCTTCCCTGTCGTTCGCCATGGCCACAATCCGGGAACATGCCAGGGCGATGAAGATGGAAAAAAGCAGAGAGAATGAAAACCAGACCGAGTGACTGTCATACAGGCTGAAGGGAGTCAGAAAGAGAAAGACAGGTATCGCGTCTCGACAGGTGTATGAGAGATCTAGAAAGCTGGCAGAGATGCTCTTCCTTGCAAAGCAGAAAGAGAGACACAGACGTTCGGGCTCTGACGGGGGGACGGCGGGGGTGGGACGAACTGGGAAATTGAGGTTGACTGGTATACACGGTTGAGGCGTGCGTGCCACGTCGCTGCGGTCGTATCCGAGTCTGTGAGGCCCCACGGACTGTGGCCCGCCAGGCTCCTCTGTCCGTGGGATTCTCCAGGCAAGAAGACTGGAGCGGGTTGCCATTTCCTCCTCCAGGGGATGTTCCTGACACAGAGATCAAACTTGTGTCTCTTAACGTCCCCTGCATTGGCATCACTCAATGGACGTGAGTCTGAGCAAGCTCCGGGACTTGGTGACGGACGGGGAGGCCTGGCGAGCTGCGGTCCACGAGGTCGCAGAGAGTCGGACACGACGGAGCGACGGAACTGAACTGAACGGAGAGAAGGGGACCAACGTGGTGCCTGATCGGAGTAGACTCAGTGAACCACCCGGTCCAGTTCCTGGGAGGACGACCCTTTCCACATCTCTGATGAAAATGGTCCCTGAGGGGCTTCCCTGGTGGGTTCAGTGGTAAAGAACCCTCCTGCCAGAGCAGCAGAGAGGGGTTCGATCCCCGATTGGGGGAAAAAAATCCCATGTTCCTTGGAGCAACTAAGCCCATGCATCACAACTCCTGAAATCCGGGGGCCCTGGAGCTCACGCGGCGCAAGAGAAGCCACTGCAGTCAGAAGCCTGTGTACCACAGCTGGAGAAAACCACAGCACAGTCAAGACATCAAATAAATAAAGTAAATTAAAATGGTCAGTGAGACCAGACCCACCTGGTCCCTGACCTGAGAAGATCTGGTGAAGCGTTTGGTCCAACTCTGAGCAGACGACCTTTTCCACGCAAGTGATGGGAGGGGTGCGGAGACCAGAGGACGGGCCTGTCCCAGTTCCTCCTGGTGGCGGGCGTGGCAAGGGGAGGGAATTGAGGGGGAGAAAACAGGAACACAGCTGCAGGTCGTGCCGTCCCCGGGCCATCGCTGTCGGATGAGCAACAGATGCATCGGGGCGCTCAGACGTGGCAGCCTCGCAGGACAGCGATGGGGAGCGCAGGTCGGCGGACGCGAGCGTGGGGGGTGTGTCGGTGGGGAGGGGTGTCACCTGGTCCCCCTTGACCCCCGGGGGCCTCCAAAGTGTCATTTTCCAGCTTCTGTTGCTGCCGTTGACGGTGGGTGCTCCAGGTGGGTCAGAACGAAAATGCTCTGCTGTGCTGGCTGCTAAGTCACTTCAGTCGTGTCCGACTCTTCGTGACCCCCTGGACTGTAGCCCCGCCAGGCTCCTCTGTCCGTGGGGATTCTCCAGGCAAGAATGCTGCAGTGGGTGGCCATGCCCTCCTCCAGGGGATCTTCCTGACCCAGGGGTCAACCCTGGGTCTCCTGCAGGGGCAGGCGAATTCCGGAACGTTCGCACCACCTGGGAAGCCCCAGGAACCTGAAGGTGTGCAGTGAAAAACCTTTCGGATGCCGGGCACCCAGGCAGACAGCGTGACCGGTGAGGGGTGGCGTGGGGGCGCTGCGTTCTCAGGCCCGAATGAGCTCCCGGGGACTTGGCCAGGGTCGGGTGGGAGATTTCGGAGTTCCCCGGGCCAGCCCGTGCCTGTCGGGATGGGAACGAGACTTGGGTTTGCGAGCTGTGTGTGCTGCAGTGATAGGGGCCTGTCGGGGTTACAGGTGCTGCCTGGGGGCGCTGGCATTGCATTTTGTGTGGCTCAGTGGGTAAAGAATCCGCCTGCCATGCAGGAGACCCTGGTTCGATTCCCGGGTCAGGAAGATCCCCTGGAGAAGGGATAGGCTACCCGCTCCAGTCTTCTTGGGCTTCCCTGGTGGCTCAGCTGGTAAACAATCTGCCCGCAATGCGGGAGACCTGGGTTCGATCCCCGGGTTGGGAAGTTTCCCCTGCAGAAGGGAAAGGCTACCCACTCCAGTATTCTGGCCTGGAGAATCCCATACAGTCCATGGAGTCACAAAGCGTCGGACACGGCTGAGTGACTTTCACTCACGCACTCCCTGGCACGCCTAAAAGCACGGTGAGCTCCACGGGCAAGCTCGTGCAAGGGTCCCCCTTGGACCGGCTTCCCGGTTACCCAGCCCCCTCCCCAGGGTGTGTCCTGAATCTGAGAGATGGTGTCAGTACCCTCCAACACGGCTGTAAAACTGAAACCTTTAAATGGGGAAAGAAAGCGCGGCCGGGTGATCACCAAAGCAAGAAGGGAAAGCAGGCAAGAAGTGAAAACACAAAGGATGACTCGAGTCCATTTATAGGAAGCGAAGCGGCGCGGGGGAGTCCATGGAGGCAGAAAGTGGGTGCGTGGTCGGAGGGGCTGGGGGACGACGGGTAGAGGCTGACAGCTCGGGGACAGGTCTCCCTCGGGGCAACGGGGAAGGTTCTGTACCCAGGCTCTGCGGACGTGCTGAGTGTCGTGAGTTGCACGAGGGGGCTTCCCGGGTGGCTCGGTGGTAAAGAATCCGTCTGCCGATGCAGGAGACGGGGGTTCCATCCCCGGTTCGGGAAGAGCTCCTGGAGAAGGAAGTTGCAACCCACTCCAGTGTCCTTGCCTGGAAAATCCCCACAGACCAGAGGAACCTGGCGGGCTGCAGTCCATGGGGTCACAGAGAGTCAGACACAACCGAGAGACTGCACACACAGGCTTGCATCCCGTGTGAATTTAGCCTGAATTTTTTTTTTTTTTAAAAAAGGGCGAAATTAAGTGAAACAGCAATGAGATTTCTGTGGATTTCGGTCTTCTGACCACTTCTGTGAGGCTCCTGGAAGTGCCTCGTAGGATGGGAGTGACAATTAAACCAGGGATTGGCTGAATAAGATACGTCATGTCTCTATTCGGTCGATCGGTCGTGTCTGACTCTTTCTGACCCCAGGGACTGCAGCACGCCAGGCCTCCCTGTCCATCACCAACTCCTGGAGCTTGCTCAAACTCATGTGCATGGAGTCGGTGATGCCATCCAACCATCTCTTCCTCTGTCGTCCCCTTCTCCTCCCGCCTTCAATCTTTCCCAGCATCCGGGTCTTGTCATATGAGTCAGCTCTTCGCATCAGGTGGCCAAAGTATTGGAGCTTCAGCTTCAGCATCAGTCCTTGCAATGAATATTCAGGACTGATTTCCTTTAGGATGAACTGGTCGTCTCTCCTTGCAGTCAAGGGACTCTCAAGAGCCTTCTCCAGCGCCATGATACGTCAGAGCCCTGACTATTTCACGCTCATTGCAGAGTCTGCTTCGGACACTTCCTTACAGTCCTTGACCAAGAGCCGGGGTCTGCGATGAATTGATTATTTAAAGCGAGCCAGTTTTGGGGCTGGATTTCTGTGTCCCTTTGTGGTATATGAGAACTCTTTTTTTTTTAAGTCAAGGTTACAGCAGTTTCTGATTTTTGCTCCATCACAATGAGCAGGAAGCCAGCAGGAGTTCAGGGCACAGGAAGTTGGAGGGGAAGTTGGGGTGAAGGGTGTTGATGAGTCTGGTGGGGGGGCACGTGGGTACCCCCTCTGCATGTCCATCCCCAGCACCACCCCCCGGAGGCCAGTACGATGCTACGCCCCGCGGAGGAGAAAGCTGGACTCAGGGAGCTTGATAAGACAGGTGCTGCCTTCACCGAGGGGGTGGGTGTGGTTCTCCCCACCCCCGGCCCTGCCCCCACGGCCCATGCCCCTTGTCTCCCGTTAAGCAAAGCTCAGACCGCAGACATTTCGCAAATTGCAGATGTGGAAATCCAGGCAAGGCATCAAGAGCCGTGAGCGTGTATTGATTGAGGAAGGTCCTCTCTGAGAGGTTCCGGGGTGTGCCGCAGGCAGGCAACCACACCCCCTCCCCACTGCAGGAAACAGCCTCCCCACGGGTGGGGATCAGACAGCAGACCCCCGAGGAAGACGGAAGTCTGCGTGGGCCAGGGTCTCGGGGGGAGGGTCCCTGGGGCTGGGGAAACAGGAGCTGACGGTCAGGTGGGAAAGTTGGAACCAGTGTGGTGGGTGCTTTGGTTTTGTTTTGTTTTTTCCCCCTGCTGTGTGATTGCAAATGAGGTTCCCTGGGGGGAACGGGGTTGAAGGGAGTCGGAGCAGGAATCTGAGGCTGGATGCTTCTCCCCAGGAGTGCTGACGGACAGGTGCCCCTGTCCTTAAGGAGGGAGGGTGTTTGTGGTCCTCCATGCTGGGCATCCGGCCGGGGGGCACCTGCTGAAAATGCAGACGGTCTGAAGGAGTCTGAGAAGAGAAGGCGGCAGAGGAGTCGGGGTATGTGGAAACGGCAGAGGATTAAACGTAGGAGGCCCAGGGGACTCGTTACCAGAGATGCTGGGGGTGTCACGGGGGGTGGGAGCTTCTCGGGCGGCTCAGCGGTTTAAAAAAAAAATCTGCCTGCAAGGCAGAAGATGCAGGAAACGCCGTAGGTTCGATCCCTGGGTCGGGAAGATGCCCTGGAAGAGGGCATGGCAACCCACTCCAGTCTTCCAGCCTGGAGAACCCCACGGACAGAGGAGCGCCTGGCGGGCTGCAGTCCACGGGGTCGCAGAGAGTCAGACAGGACTGAGGGACTCAGCAGGCGGAGGGGTTGGTCCGGAGCGCGTGCGGGGTCAGCAGACTGCAACCGTCATGAACGGGCCTCCACGACGTGACCCGGGGGGCAGGGCGTGCCAGGGCAGCTGGGGTGCAGGGCCGGGGGGGGTCTTTGCCGGTGGAGATGCCCACGGGAGCCAGGAGGCTCCCCCTGTGTGGACGCCTGTGTCGCCAGAGGGGAGCCGCGGGCGGGCGGGTGGTCTGCGGGCGGGAGGGTCCCGCCAGGGGGTCCGAGAGCCTCAGGGGAGGGTGGACGAAGCCCCTGGGTGGGGACTGGAGCCTGAAGGTGCTGAACTGGATGTGCGTCCGAGATGCGAGGTCCTCGTCGCCGAGCGGAGCTGCAGCCGAGTGGAGAGGTGGAAGACGGTCTGTGAAGCCCAGCGGGAGGAAGGGAAGACGGAAGGAGGCAGGAAAGATGCGGGGATGCAGGAAGGGGAGGAGAAACAAGGGAGAGATGCAGGGAAACAGGCAAGCAGGAAGAAAGATCGGAGGGGAAACAAACAAACCAACCTTGCCATTTGTCACGGCAACCCCCGGGAAAGGAACTCCCCAAGAGACAGAAGCCACCTTGAGGCCGGGAGACTCCATAAACCCAAGGACGTGATGGAAAAGACACCCGTGCCCGGTAAAATAGAGCCAGACAGGGGGAACCCTCGCGGAAAAGATACGGAGTTCAAAGGATGGGATTCCCAGGAGCGCGAAGAGATGAGGAGGGAGTCTGCAAGAACTCCGCTGGAGACCAACGGAGATTGGCACTGCAGACAAGCGTAAAGGCGCATTGCCAGAGACAGCGATGCCGGAAAGGAAGCACCACGGCCAGAATCGGCCGGGCCCCGTGGTGGCCCCGTGGACTGCGCCCCGCCAGGCTCCTCTGTCCGTGGGAGGGATTCTGCAGGCGAGGACACTGGAGCAGGTTGCCGCGCCCTCCTCCAGCGGATCTTCCAGGCCCAGGAATCGAAACCGAGGCTCCTGCGTTGGCAGGTGGGCTCGTCACCATCTGAGCCGCCAGGAAACACAACCAAACACACCGCTGGGGAAGCGGTGGGCACGTCCACAGATGGCACCCCAAACCCAGCTGGACGATCGGGGGTTTTCTGTAGAGTGTGGCTTTGTGGGGGATAGAGCACGGTACCTTTGTAGTTGTTTTGTTTTTGTTTTAAGTTTAA